>NW_027466885.1:1885000-2157500 GCF_046128005.1 Genypterus blacodes | reverse complement strand
TTGTAGACAGGTGTGAGTAATATAGATTCTCTCTTTTGTCCTCTCTGATCCAGTTGGCTCTCAGTCAAACTGCTCCTGTTTGCTTATAAATCCGAGGTCACCGCCGTGTCCTCGGCTGTCTCATGTCACATACCCATGTCCTCAAACAGCTTATATCATTGTGCTCATCCTGTAAAACCCGAAGAATGGTGCGATATAAAACTAACACATTATTATTGTTGACCTTTAACCTGATGCTGTCGAGCGTCTGCAATTGTTGGAATCCAAACTTGTCTGAGAGGTTTCTAAGAATTGAATTTGAATTTCCCTGCAGTGATGGAAAACTCCACGGAGGAGCAGCACGAGGGGGGAGGAGCCAACTCTGAGATAAACGAGGAGGAGTCGGAGCTCACAGAGAAAACCCACAAGAACCTCAAAGGTACAAACCGCCACGACCCAAACACTCACACACGCAAGCCTTAAAGTAGCTCCAACAATACAGAAGATCAAATACAGAGTTTCACCAGCCGAGCCTTGGAAGTTAGATATTACTTTCAAGTGGATATTCTTTAACTAAACCACGGCTGTGTCTCCTCTTCTCCAGCACCAAGCAACGGCGTGATGGAGACGTCAGGAGAGGTGGCCAACAGAGGCGAGAAGCTACAGAACGGAGACCGAGGAGGAGGAATCATGGGTGCAGAGGGAGGAGGGGACCTGTCGTCCATCAAAGCCATGATGTCAGCGGTGATGTCAGCTGGGACCATAAATGGTGGAGGAGGAGGAGGAGGAGGAGGAGAGGGAGGTGGAGTCACCCCAAGCCACTCCTCTTCCGCTGGCCCCTCCCCAAGGTGATTAGTTTGATCAGTTTGGTTTTTGGCATTAAAAGAAATTTCTGTAAAATTATGTTGTCTCGGCAACACCTGACGCCGTCTCCTTGGCAACACCTAACCCTCGCCTCTCTGTTCTCAGCCCTTCCCCTAACAAGGCGATCGCCGCAGCCATGAGAGCTCCGCCTGGCCGCAACACACGACGCACCCAGGTACACAAACACACTTAAGGTTTTCATTTATCCTGCTCTCTTCTTCTTCCTCTTCTCCTTCTTCTTCTTCTTCTTCCTCTTCTCTTCTGTAATGTCACTGTTTTGTACTTCTCTGTCGGTTCGCCTCTCTCCTGTCCCATCATGCACTGCAGCATTCCACACTGCATCATTACTTCCTGTGGCCCGAAAGCAGGAAAGGGAAGTACTGCTTCCCTGGTCGCTTATGCAGATGTGCGCGTGCACGAGTGTGTTTTCGTGTACAGAGATTGTTCAGCCCAGGGATATTTCTCACAATAACTGCTATGGAGAAACCCTGGAAGTGACGCTGTATTCATCTCATGCTCTTTGTGACATCACACTTAATATGTTGTGTGTTTCCAGGACACCAAAGAGGACACCTCAGCATTTATCTGTCCACTGTGTGACAAGAACTGCATGACCCAACACTCGCTGACCATGCACATCAGACAGGTAAATACACACAAGTAGCACCTTGCCTCCAAACTTTGTCAGAAATAACAATGTTATGTTTAATTTGCAAGAAACAAAGTATGCAAATTATAGCGGTGGGTGATGGGAGACGTGAATGGATGATGGGAGTTAAATGGCATCACCGTCATTAATGACATCGCAGTTGTTAATGACATCATCTGAAAGTTCCCTGTCAGGCTGGATTTCACAGTGAGCATCAATAAAGTACACGGGCCAAGAGAATGAGAGCGTTGGCATCGACCCGGCACATGTCATGTTACAGGAGGGTCGGCAAGATAAGGTAGAGACGACCAAAGAGCCAGAGGAGGGGCAGTGTCTTATACTGCCGGTTGAGGATTAAGGCAAAAGTGAGAGTATTGCGTAGACCAGATGCCCGCCGTTCTCTGAGTGGAGAGCGGAGGCGTGCAAACTCCACATTTACATCTTTCGGCCGCTCCCTGTTAAGTATTTGAGGCACAGTTTGAAACCTGTTAACGTGCCCCTCATCTTCATCCACAGCGGAGACCTTTGCTGTCCTTCAAAAATGGCGGCAGACGGAGCCAAAAGATGTGAATGTGGCGTTGCTCCACTATGATTTCAGTCACATTATGGCCTCATAGTATAATGTAACATTTTGAACATGCAAACATAGCACCGTTACTGTTCCTACTACAGAACCAGAACGGTAAATGCACCCCAACAATCCTGCTTACTACAATATCAGATATCTAAATGCACACTGAAGTACTTACTACAACTACTACTGTTAATACTGGGAGTGCAGTTTGTATTACATTAGACAGTGGAACTAATACTGTTACTGTTGATGGTAATACTCTCTACCGCATCAGAAAGTTAAATACATTACTGATACGACAATTAGTATTTGTACTTCAACCAACGTTTCCACATCAGACAGGTAAATACACACTGCTGTCGACTGTACTACTGGTATCGCTGGAGTGAGTAGTAGTTCTGCTGTTCCTGTTACTATGACACTAGTATCATCAAGCTTTATTGACTGTTACTGCCTTTGTCATTGGTCGGAGGCATACTGTTGCTGTTGTTGCCGCTACTACATGCATGTGTGTAACTTTGTCTGTGCAGCACAACGCAGACGTGGGGGCGACGGACCACTCGTGCAGCATCTGTGGGAAGTGCCTAAGCTCCGCCTCCTCGCTGGACAGACACATGCTGGTTCATAGCGGGGAGAGACCCTACAAATGTAACGTCTGTGGACAGACCTTCACCACCAACGGCAACATGCACCGGTACACACACACACACACACACACACACACACACACACACACACACACACACACACACACACACACACACACACACACACACACACACACACACACACACACACACACACACACACACACACACAGCTGTGCAGTCACTCTTGAATCTGTGAACAGATGCAGTGGACACACACTTGCTCACATGGACACCAGCAATGGCAGAAGCACACAGTGAACTGCATTGTTGTGAACTTTCGAACACATTTACATCCTGACCTCTGACCCTTTTTTGGGGGGGGGGAAGTCAAAACAACACCAAACAAATAAGATGAAAGTACAGGTTTTACTGCACTTTCTGTACACATACGCATGCGCGCATACACACACACACACGCATCCACATTCCGTGTGACCTCCGGTAAAGGAAGTTAGCGTTTAACTCCATCCCCAATCAACCATGCTGGGAGCACATTCTGGTCCTCTCTTTGTGTTTGTGTGTGTGTGTGTGTGTGCATGTACACTGGTGGTAGTGGGGGTTACACAGGAAGTGGCAAGATGACTTGAAATCCATCCCCCATCATCCATTTTACACATTCACTCACACACACACACACACACACACACACACACGCCCTGCAATTTATCAGTAATGTTCAGGCTCCACCGAGAGAGCCAAAGGTCCCTGCTGCAATATTTCTTTCTTTCTTTCTTTCTTTCTTTCTTTCTTTCTTTCTGTAAAAGTTATGGCAGTTTTTAAGATTTCATTTTTATATATTATTAATAAGGGAAATTCGGAAGGTTTATGACATTTTGTCATTTTCTGAGTTTCAATGAAATTTCCAGTCAGGCTGTGAGCTGTGCTTTAGCTCACTCTAGCCTTCCGCCTCCATCGCTCTCTCTCTCTCTCTTTTCTGTGGGGATGGTATGAAGAGGTGTGGGCAGGAAGGAATGACTGTAGGCAGACGGAGATATAAAATATGAGGACAACTTTCCGCAACACTTTTCCCCCCTCTGTGTCTGTGCTCCTTGCTTCTGTTTTTGCTGTGTGCGCTTAAATTAAACACCAGAAAAATGTTAAATTTGAGTTTTGACCAGGGAAAAGAAGGGACTGTTTATATTTGGGTCTGTCCTGACACAAAGTCTGTCTCATGGATGTCAAACACTGCCCCCTGTAGGTTTTGAGTTGCTGAGCTTTGAACTTAGTCAGCTTCAACTCTAGAGTCTCAAACTGCCACTTATGATCACTTATGATTTATCACTTATGACCCACATTTGCACTCAGGTGTGGACCAACACAACCACACAGATACAGTTTGAAGTTTGAGGAGGAAGTCACAGCCTCCTAGACACCAATTGAATAAGTCAGCAATGTTCATATAGTAATAGTTAAAAGTTTACATCCTTCACTTCACCAAACTCTGATCATCCATGGTAGACAAAATGGATGCAGTGAAGAGGTGGTAACAGATCAAGCTTAGCTGCTGCGTCTTCAGGTGAACATGTTGTACATTCATCCCATTCTAATGTTGAGCCGTCTGAAGGCAGCACGTCACTTCTGCTTTGTCTCTTCCCCTCCTTGTTCCTGCTTTGGCTATCTGCATTTCTTGATTTCTGACAAATGAGCAGAGGGAGACTTTTTTTAATATTAAATGTTTCTTCTGTGTGGAATCTGACTTACTGAAACCTGGTTCAGTAAGTCAGAGCAGAACATCTCACTCAGCCTTTCTGGCGGCGCTACGCTTTGCTGCAGATTCTCTTCCAACGTCTAATGGCAGTGCAGCTTGACAGGCAGCTATTTTACCTGCAGCGCTAAGTGGAGCGCCAACAAGAGCGAGCTGAAAGTCGGCTTTCTGGTTTGGTCAGTCTCCGCCTGTCGCACGACTCGCTCTGCCGACCACTGACAGACTGAGGTGGCCTCCTGCAGGCGGTGAGGGATTTGGATGCTGATTTCCATCAACACACCCTGGAAACAGGCGCGTCATGTAGCCTCCTCAGCTCAGCAAGAGTTAAAGCAGACAAAAAGAACATCAGTCTTAAAACATTTATGCGGTGATAATTGACTTTGCAAAGTAGAGAGAGGCAAGATGGGCGGTGAGGAAGGAGGAGCAACAGGAAGGGAAGGCTCAATTCAGCCACACATCCACAGCTCGGGTTTTTCAGTTTCAGTCAGAGGAATGATTTTACTTGGTGCTGTTGGAAAAAAGACAAGCCTTGTGAAAGAGAGGGGGAGAGAGAGAGGAGGGGAAAAGTGGAGAGTAGAAGAAGAGGGAGGAGGGAGAGGAGGAATCCATTTTGCAGCAGAGCATCCTTTGAAATGTGAAACGTGAGATTTTCCTACCCGACTGTCTTCAAACAGGCCGGTGTGGGGGGGAGGGGGAGGGGGAGAGGGGGGGGGGGCAAATGTAGGCAACGGGTGGAAAGAGAGAGAGTGAGAGAAAGATAGAGAACAGGCTGAGAGAAAAGAGGGAAGTCCATTTTCTCTGTAGGATGGCGACATCATGCCTCGTCCTCCGCTCGCCCATTTGCCACTGTGTTCTGTTGTGAGGCCGTTGGGCCCGGTTGCCATGGCGGGGCATCCCATTAGCCTATTATGGGCTGGCAGCAGTGAGCTGAGCCGCCATTGGCTGCTGCTGGTTTTCAGGCGACCTGCCTCTGTTTGTGTTTGGGGAAGAAAGTTTAATAGAGAGAGGGAGTGAGCGAGAGAGAGGGAGGGAGAGATTCAGTCCATCCTTTCCATCTGCATACATTCCATCTTTCTTTGTTTCATTTCTTTCCCTAGCTTCTATCCTCTTCTCATCCTTTCTACTTTTCCTTTCTTTCGTGTCTTTTCCCATCTTTCTTCCCTTCTCTGATTTACTTCTTCCTTCTCCCCATTCTTCTCTCCATCCACTCTACTCTGTTTACATTTTGATCTTCTGGAAACATCTTTCCCTCCAGGCCCTTCCTCTCTTTCTGCTTTGTTCACTCTTTTCTTTCTTGCTACCTTCATTCTTTCTCTCTCTCTCTCTCCGTCTCTCTCTCGGTTGTAGCTGTTGCCGCTACAGACGTCTAACTCACTGGCGCCGCTGTGGTGAAGCTGCAGAACTGCTCATCGTGTGTTCGACCATGATGACTGTTCTAAATGTGCTTCAGTCAAACTACAGTGCTTCTACTTCTCCTTCTGTCACTGCTGCTACTAGTTATGTGTGTTTTCCTCATCGAACACTGAGTCTAAATTTATCATATGTGTATTCTGTTTATGATTGGCTGAGAGCTGATAGCTGTGTGTGTGTGTGTATGTGATGTGAGACGTTTGAGCTGACAACACCTGCTCAACCCAGCATAGTCTATCAACGTTTCACTCACACACACACACACGCACACACACAGCAACATTGTGTCACCGCTGACATGGCATTTTCCCCATCATGTGATTGGTCAGTGCCGGGGGGGGTCAGAGTACACTTTAGGCCGAGTTCCACTCAGCAGACCGAGTTTCCCCATTGGCTGCATTCCCTTTCCCTCACTGTGCCGATCTGATTGGTTAATAAATGACGAGGTGTCAGCTGGTCAGATCAGGGCCGCTTATGGCCGTCCTGCCTTCTGCCTGTTGGCGCTTATTAATAGATGATAACATGCAATCCCAACACCTCCTCTTTCTTTACCTCCTCTCCTCACATGCACTCCTGTCCCCTCCCCCCCCCCAGTCTGCTTCCTTTTGTGCTGTTTCCTCTCCTCATCTCTTCTCCTCTCCTCTCCTCTCCCTTCCTTTGCTCCTCTCCTCTCCTCTCCTCTTTGAGCCTGTGTAAACTGACACCTTAGCTGCCAGCACATGGTGGATAGCTGGATGACCTTTACACACACACACAGCCACACACACACACACACACACACACACACACACACACACTCACTCACTAACCTATCGAAATTCATGCTCGCTCACACTTTCTCACGCTTTCAGTAACTCATACTAATACACTAACCTCTATTATTTATTTATAAAAAAGTATTTCAAGTGGGCACCAAGGAAGAGAGATAAAAAAGTGTTTTAGTTCATTGGAGGACTTTGTGTTATGACACACTGTTCTTGTTAAATTAGCAACTGCCCCCTTCTCTCTCTCTCCTCCTCTCTCTCTCTCTCTCTCTCTTCTATCTTTCTCTCTCTCTCTCCTCTCTGTCTCTCCCTCCTCTCTCACTCTCTCTCTCCTCTCTCCTCCTCTCTGTCTCTCTCTCTCCTCTCTTTCTCTCTCTCTCCTCCTCTCTCTCTCAGCCGACTAAGGGGCGTCAAGACTGCTGAGTCGGCCATGATAATTACACACACACTTAGCAATCATAGCGGTGTCTGTGTGTGTGTGCGCACGTGTGTGTGTCTAGGAATTCCCCGTCATGTTCCTCAGGTGATTAAGTTGGCTCAGCCGTCTGTGGGGAAGATCAAATGCTCTTCCATCACACACTGACAGCATCACGAGCACGTCACAGCATTTTTCACATCATTCATTCCTGTGGAGTACCAGCCAATGAAAAAGTGTTTCTCATTTTCCAGCGGGCTCCGATGGGAACTCATCATTTTTAGAAAGAACCATGTTGTAGTATTTGTAGTATGATGTAGTAATTTCTACATTGGAAATAAATACTTTGATACTTAATTCCTTTCACGTTTGATTCCGTTTCCCTCACAGACACATGAAGATCCACGAGAAGGATCCGGCCAGCGGCCTGCTCCCCGTCAGCCCCCCCTCCCCGACCAAGCGCCGCCGCCCGTCCGTCAAGAGGAGGCAGGGCATGGAGGAGGAGAACGTGGAGGAGCCGCCCTGCAAGAAGGTCAACACACACACATACATATTCTATCAGTTGCCAGAAGTTATAGCCATCCACATACACTCGCACTGCCCTAGTGCAAAGTGTGTTGGGCCAAAATGGGAAATCTGGACCTGGATCTTTAGAAACCAGGTAGCAATAATTCTATATATTTCTATGTGTGTGTAGGTGGTAGAGGATGCATCGCAGGAGGAAGTGGTGTCGGCGGTGCGAGGAGCAGAGGAGGAGCTCCTGCCCTGTCCGATCTGCTTCAAGACCCTCGGCTCCAGACTGGAGCTGGATGCACACATGGACACACACCCAGACACTGCACTGAGGTACACACACACCCGTAGAGAATCATATTGTCCATATACATGACGGTTAATGAATTGGGTTACTGCAACAACAAACAACATACTTAATGAGTACCATGAAAATAATCTTAAGTAATCAATACTGCTTGTAGGATTTTCACAATCCCATGATGTTACATCGCTCCATCCTTTACATCCTGGTACTCTAATCACCACAGCTGATTGTATAGAAATGGTAAACATGAATGCAAGTCATTTCAGTGTACATCAGCTGCAAAACACAGAGCAGCCAGGAGGTCTCTCTTTCTCTCTTTCTCTTTCTCTCTTTCTCTACCTCTGTTGTTTCTTTCTCTCCCTCCCTCTTCGTCTCTCCCTCTCTCTGTCTTGTTTGTTGTCGCTGTCTCTCTTTGTATTAGCTTGCCTATGTGTCTTTCCCACATGTCTTTACCAACAGTTGGTCGTAATTAGCAGGCGGGGACGAACATAAGAGGGAGGATGAAAGGATGGAGAAAGGAGGGAGACAGGGAGGAGGGAGGGAGGAGAGGAGGAGAAGGAAAGGAAGAAGTTAATCAGTCACTAGGAGATGAATAGAGGGAGGGAACGATGAAAAGGAAACGAGGGAAGAAGGCCGGATGGAGAGATGGAGGGATGGATGGATGAACAGCGGGAAAGAGAAGAGGGAGGGTAATAAGTCACCAGTGGCGGGGACAGAGAGAGAGAGAGAGCTTAATAAGTCACAGTGTGGGGAGGAGGAGGTTTCAGGACGCGCTCCATCGGGCGCTGTTGCCATGACGACACCCCCTACTCCTCCTGCTGAATTAAAAAAAATTAACACTGTCTGTCGCCATAGTGACACTATTCCTTCAAATGAGCCGCCCTCCACTCCACACACACACACACACACCACACACACACACCTAGAGGCTGACTTTGGCTGCTGGCTCAGCGTGTTTAGCCTGTTTATCTGTAACTGGGGTTTCTGTTCTGCGTTCATGTAAAGGGGAACTGGTGGAAGACATCTTATGAATAAACGAGAGAAGTGAGTTGGCAGAAAACAACCGTGGGAATTTAGTTGCTGTTACTTCCTCTCATTATTGAAGAAAAGGAAAAGAATGCAAGAACATTTGTGAGAGAGAGAGAGACGCACACGAGAGATGGCAGGAAGTAGCTCTGAGCTTGTTACAGAGGGAAGCAGGAATATTTAGCTGTAAATCCTTCTAATCAGCCACAGAAGACCTTAAGAGGATCAACTGAACTGAGGGGATGGAGGGATGGAGAGAGGAGGAGCAGGCTGCAGCTGTGATGCTGAGAGAGGGAAGAGGGAAAACTTCCCTGTGTGACATCTTACTCCCAACTTACTGGCTAACTGGCTCAGTCTGGAGCTTCAGACACTCACAGTTTAGAATCTCACAGATGGGATAGAAGGATGATGAGGAAGTTGAAGGGGTGGGAGGAGAAAAAGAGGATGAGGAGGGAGGGGGGATGGAGAGAGAGGTGGGCCATCAACAACTACTGGTCCACATATGGTTGTGTGTGTGTGTCTGTCTGTGAGGGTTCCCCTCCCCCCCAAAAAATCCTTTGACAAGGTGTTTGAAGGGATCACACACACACACACACACACACACACACACACACACACACACACACACACACACACACACACACACACACACACACACACACAAGTAGCGGATGTGATAAGAGTGTGTGACTGTGGCAGACACTGAGCAGCTGTCCCACTCTGCGCTTAACAAGTGCAGGGCCAGCACTGCCACCAAGGGTTATCACACACACACACACACACACACACACACACACACACACAGGTAGAGAAAAGTTGCCCCCTAGTGACATCACAGACAAACTGCATGTTCTTCTACTGGCACAGTGTGAATCTAACTCTGTAATAGGAATGATGTCATCGTGTGAAGTTATGTCTTCAAACACACACCGCAGTTCCTCTGCAGTGCCATTTTTTATAATCTTAAGGTTTGACGTGTTGAAGACACTGTAAACACACGCACACACACTGTTGTTGTTGTCATTAACGTAGCCCCCTGCCTGTTGTGTGTTTCAGGTGTGATCTCTGCTGCATTTCATTTCGAACCCACCGTGGCCTGTTGCGTCACAATGCTACCGTTCACAAGCTCCTCCCCCAGGACCCCAGTGGCCACCCCTTCATCCAGAACAACCCCTCCATCCCCACAGGCTTCAACGACCTGGCCTTCATCGACTTCTCCTGCAAGAAATTTGCTCACATCGCTCAGGTATCTAAACACGGCGTCTTCAAAGGACCCATACCACCAGTTTAACATCAATCGCAAATTATGTCGGCCATTTCTAACTTTGTTTACATGTAATCCGTGCTAAAGAAGTATTTCACCATGCGTCTCTTCTCTCTCAGGTCTGGTGTGAGACAAACCTACGTCGCTGTATCAGTAAGTTCCACCGATTCGTCTGCGAGTGCTGTGACAAAGCCTTCCCTCTGCGCTCTGCACTGGACCTCCACAAGACCACCGCACACCCTGATAAACCTGATGCTGCTGCTGCTGCCACCACTGTGGACAAAATGGAAGAGGAAACAGCGGCTGGAGCTGAAGAAAATGGTGTTAAGGCAGATGGTGAGAAGGACCGGCCCTCAGAGCAGGCCAGCTTCCTGGAGCTGCTAGGCCTGCAGCACGTTTCCAAGGTAGGGACAGGATGTGATAGTCATATTGAATGCAAGTCAAATCACTTAAAGGAAACCAACCAAAGCTGGAACTGTGGCTGACTGTCTTGTTTATTTCCTAGGCCAAGTTTGGTCCCACTGAGGATGAGATCATGCAGGCTCAGCTGGACAGCATCAGGGTGATCCACGTGGAGCCTCCGTCCTCCAGCTTCCCCCAGGAGCCGGCCTCGTCCTACCTGGGTAGCGGCCTGGGCCTGAGCCTGGGCGTGGGAGGCCTGGCCGCTCTGGGAATCCCGCTGCTGGAGGCGTCGGCCTCGGCCTCCAGCCTGCAGGGCCTCTCCCAGAGAGACGCCCTCAGCCTTCTCTCCCTGCAGCCATTCCAGGCCAGCTTCCTGCTGCATCCCAGCGGCGGCGCCACGGCAACCAGCGCCACATCGTCAGGGGTCAAACCCAGCGAGCCGGGAGGAAGTGGGATGGAGCTCGCAGACATCCAACAGATGCTCAAAGTGGCAGCTGCAGCGCCCAATCAGATGGGACTGACCCTCCCCACTCTGGCCAAAGCTCCCGGATTTGCTGGAGGTCAAGGTGTGTGTTTGGACCGTCCATTGATCATTTAATCAGGGATTTCTAGTGATTTCTAACCCTAAACTGATATAATGTAAACATCTATGTGTATATATATATGTGTGTGTATAGGTAAGTTACAGCTGCTCTCTCTCTCTCTTTAGGTCAAGTCCAGGGTCAGAAGACGATGCCTCCTTTAAAGCCCAAACCTCCCATCACCCCTCGCTCCAGCCTCACAGCAACGACCCCCCCACCCCTCCAGAGTTCCCAGCAGGCCTCGCTGGGCTGCATCAGCCCAGGCCTGCCACCCCCTAACCCCACACTCTTCAAGACACCTTCCTCGTCCTCTTCATCGTCGTCCTCAGCGGGGAGCGGAAGTCAGATGGAGGCCGAATTCATGGGTGACGCCCACACACCCTTGTCTGATTCCCCTCCTGCGGCCGCCACAGCAGTACACGAGGAGGCGGGGCTTAGCGGAAGAAAACCGGGAAACAAAGCGGGGAACTTGGGGAACACGGCCAACTCTGGGTCAGCTAAAGGCTCGTTCCCGTGCCGCTTCTGTGACCAGGTGTTTGCCTTCTCCGGCGTCCTGCAGGCCCACATGCGCTTTCACCTCGGTATCCTCCCACATCAGTGTAACATCTGTGACTACGTCGCTCCCGACAAGGCTACGCTGATCCGTCACCTGCGGACGCACAGCGGCGAGCGGCCGTACGTCTGCCGCGTCTGCCATTACCCCTTCACTGTCAAAGCAAACTGTGAGCGCCACCTCAGGAAGAAACATGCCAAGACCTCTCGGAAAGACATTGAGAAAAACATCAAGTACGTCACCTCCTCTAGCACAACAAACATCGGGGCACCAATGACCGCCGCCACCACCACCACCCAGGACACTGAGACGGGCTGCACAGGGGCTGAGACCACCTGTCGCTTCTGCGGTGAAGACCTGAAGTCCTACCGGGCGCTGCAAATCCACCTGCGCACGCACAACGGCTGCCAGAGGAAACCGTTTGAGTGCCGGCGATGTGGCGCCGCCTTTCTCGCTAAACGCAACTGCATCCACCACCTGCTAAAGCAGCACCCAGAGGTGCAGGAGCGGGAGATCGAGGACCACATAGCCACACTCCTGCCCGCCACTGCCGTCGCTACCATCGCCTCCGCCAACAATGCTTCTGTGACGGCACAGAACGGCCTCAGCCAGTCTCCCATCCAGGCCCTCCAGGCGGTGAAGATAGAGGAGGTAGCTAACGTGGTTTATCCTGGATGTGTAGAACTGGACCAGCCGCTGGACTTCTCCGCTAAAGGTCGTGACACAACCAGTCAGGAAGCTTCTCCCGGGGTCAAACTGGAGAGCCTTTCCCCCGGCTTTGACTGCTCAGCTCTGGACCAGCCCATTGATCTGTCCATCCCCAGCAAGAGGCAGAGGAGGGAGGAGGTGAGTGTGACAGCAGAAGACTGGAAGGAGATCAAGATGGAGCAGAGTGGCAGTGTGACGGAGCAGCAGCACGTCGTGGCTCTGTCCAAAGCTCTGCGGGTCGACGACAAAATGGCCGTCAACCTGACTCCTCTACACCATCACCCCCAGCCTGGATGCTACCAGCTGCCCCCCGGCTCCACGCCTCCCCCTGCTTCCGCCGCCAACCTCAGCAACTCTGCGCGTTCGCTGCGCCTCAAACCCCTGCTGCCCAAACCGGCCTCCTCCACCTCGCCCTCCTCTGCCCTGAAGGAGCTCCCTCCCCTGGCCTCCATCGCTCAGATCATTCACTCTGTCTCAGGAGCTCCAGAGCTGCTGAAGAGAGAGGCCGTCTCGCTGGAGGTCAAACCCCCCGCAGGAGTCGCCTCCTCCCAGGCTGAGGAGGTCACAGACGCCCCGGGGATCTCTGGTGTTCTGGAGGCGCAGAGTGAAGACACTGAAGGAAGGAGTGAAGGAGCATCCAGGTACGTGGACAGTAAATAATATACCCTTACCTAGTCACAGCAATCAATGTTCAAGTTCAATCGTTCTGGCAAGATAAACTCTGTGTGAAACTCACTTAACTGGTCTTTTTTTCTTCTTCTGTGAATAAAGAATTAGAGCCAGCACCTCACTGAGCAGGAAGCGGTCCAGAAAGAAGCCAGGCGGCCTGGCAGCCAGAGAGAAGGCCGTGGTGAGCAGCGGCGGCGGCGGCATCGACCTGGAGTCCAGCGGGGAGTTTGCCAGCGTGGAGAAGATGCTGGCCACCACCGATGCCAACAAGTTCAGCACCTACCTGCAGACAGGAGCTGCAGACCTCGGGGGGAAAAGAGGTGGGAGGCAGAAACGTGTTACTTGTGTTTGATAAACAATAGTTGAATTCTGGACCTGACGTAGATCCATAATTCTTTGTGAGCAGATGCTGGCAGGCCACGAGGAGGCGACGAGGACAGCGGAGGCCGGGAGGAGGGGAAGTCCGCTGTGGGGGCGCCTCAGTCCAAAGGGAAGAAGAACGCCTACTCCAACTCTGTGCAGAAGATGACGTGTCCCTACTGTCCACGAGTGTTTCCATGGGCCAGCTCACTGCAGAGACACATGCTGACACACACAGGTAACACCGGCACACACACACACACACACACACACACACACACACACACACACACACACACACACACACACACACACACACACCAACACACACACCAACACACACACCAACACACACACCAACACACACACACACACACACACACACACACACACTTTTTTGGTTAATTTACAAGGTGAAGAAGCTCATTAAATAGTTTTTTCCCCTCTCTCTCACTCTGTCTGTCTCTCTCTCTCTCTCTCTCCCCATCCCTGTTTTCTCCCCCCCAGGCCAAAAGCCGTTCCCCTGTCCAAAATGCGATGCCTTTTTCTCCACTAAATCAAACTGTGAGCGCCACCTACTGAGGAAACACGGCGTGACCAACCGATCGCTACGGCGCAACGGTAACATCGGCAAGAAGGACGGCGACGACGGCTCGCAAGACAGTGCAGGTCCGCATCTCCACTACATCCAGCTAACACGAGAGAAACATACTGTATTTGCTCATTGGTCACATACTGTATTGGTGATTGTGTATTGTCTATGTTCCCTGTATTGATTGGATCTGTGCGTCCCGCAGAGAGTCAGTCGGAGTCGGAGCAGCTCCCACCAGAAGCCGTAGACCTCAGCAGCCCAACATCCAGCTGCTCAGACCAGCTGCTGCCGTCACAGGGGAGCCCCGCCCACAAACCCAGCCAGGGTGAGGCACAGTTCCTGCTCTAGAACTTAACTTTAAGCTATTGAGCTAACTATTTCCAAGTTTTCATCTTACTGGAGAGCTTGGTAATATGGCAGAGTAAGACACTAACAGCAGAGGATGTGTTTGCTTTCTGCCGCAGGTTCTAGTCCAGCTTCTGATGGTGCTGAGCATCCAGGGACAGAAGCTTTGGAACAGCTGATCGAGAATGAGCAACAGGGGAGCCCAGACACCAGAGCTGCTCAGGGAAAACACAGCAACAACAACAAGGTGGGTCAATTACACCAAAGTTCAGAATCCATCACACACAGAAGCTTGTGGAAGTTGGTCTCCTGTGGTGGACACATGATATTGAACAGGTTCCTCTCCTTCTGTTCTTCCTCTAGATGGAGAGTGTAGATGATGACGACTGCCAGAGCAACAAGAGTCTGGACCTGAACTTTGCCAGAAACCTTATCGACTTCAAACTCTCTGCGTCGTCTTCGTGCTCCACTCAGGGAGAGCCGCCCTCCCAATCCAACTCCTCTTCCTCCTCCTCCATCTCTTCCTGCAGTTCACATGCGGATCCAGACAGTTCAGAGGAGCAAAGGGAGAAAGAGAAGAGTGCTAACCTCCCCTCCTCTTCCTCCTCCTCCAACCCTGCGGCAAAGCCACAGCCAGAGTACAAACACGTGTGTCGAGTGTGCAAGAAGAGCTTCCGCTACGCCACCACCCTCGCTCGCCACGAGAGGGCGCACCTCTCAGAGGAGACGCTAACACCGGCAGAGGAGGACGCGTCTGTGAAAGAGGAGACGAAGGAGAGCAAGACTGCCAAAGCAACAGAGGCTGAGAAGGAGGAAGATAAGGAGATGGATTCAGACACAGAGGAGAGGGGAGCAAAGGGGGACAGTGAAGCTGGTGACAGCGGCGAGTCGGAAGAGGAGGAGAAGGAGAAGGAGGAACGGAGTGACGAGGAGGGTGGAGCTTCGGAACCAAAGATCACAGAGGGAGGTGAGGCGTCCGGTGGAGGCCGAGTGGACAAGAGGAAGAAGATCTGCAACGTCTGTGGCAAGCGGTTCTGGTCCCTGCAGGACCTGACCAGACACATGCGCTCACACACAGGTAGCACACATTCACACACACATCTACTGAATTCAAGTCCGGCTTCTCCAGCTTCCTTGCTTTTGGCCGTAACTTAACCTCTCCCTTTCTGTCTCGGCAGGTGAGCGGCCCTATCAGTGTCAGACCTGCGAGAGGACTTTCACCCTGAAGCACAGCCTGGTCCGACACCAAAGGATCCACCTGAAGCCTCGAGGAGCTGGGAACGACGACGCCGCCAGCGAGGACGGAGACTCCTTCACCATGACCCCGACCTCTGCCTACCCGCTGTCCGAGAACGAAAGCGAGTGCGGGAACAACCCTGCAGGGTGCAAGGAGGAGCTGGAGGACGGAGAGGAGCCGAAGGATAAGACGGAGGAGGTCATGGAGGAAGGTGAGAGTCGGCAGGAGGCTGGCAGCTGTCCAAACTCCCCCATGATGGTGGAAGAAGACTCAGCTAAGCTAACTGACTTGGTTGCAGCCCCGGAACCAGAAAACCCAACAACGCTAGAAACACCAACTGCAGTCGCCTCTGAAACCCCAGATGTCCAGGGCGACTGTGCGCCACAGGAAGCCTCTGCAGACACGACACAACAGCCTCCCGACACAGAGACGACTGAGAGCGACGCGCCGTGCCCGGACTCCTCTGCTGCTGACCCCGACACAAACGCCTCCAAAGACCCCTCTCCCCCTTCCTCGCCCTCCAGCTCACCGCCAGAGGACAAAGCGGCAGCTGCTCCCTCCGAGGACTCCACCCAGGAGCCGACGGAGATCCACAGCAAGCCCCCGTCTGAGCACGTCCTACCTAACGGAGAGCCGCCCGCAGTGGCCGCCGACTGAGGGGGGGAACCGTGTCCAAACCAACTTTCACCACAGTGCCATAGAATGGAAAGATGCTACACCATTGATGATGAGATGACGCAAAAACCAGCCCGGACAACTTTTTGACAAAAAGAAAGATGAAAACCTTGTTTTCTTGAAGTGCCTTACTACTAGTCCTACTTCTAGGAGATGTTTTTTGCTATATCTTTATCTGCGTACGGAGGATGGATCTAATTTTTATAGCTTTTTATGATAACGGCGATGATTTGCATTACTATTTTTGTGCGGGGAATCTCTATTTCAGCAATAAAAGAATAAATGTACAAATTATTATCATTCTAGATTCTGTTTGAGAATTGATGATCAATTGAGGAGACGCAGAGAGACAGACAGGGACTGAGACGGACTGTCGGGATCTGCTTTATATTTTTCTGTATTTAAGTCACGGAGGGGCTCCAGCATCACCACGGAAACTGATGAAACGGCGTCAACTACTTTTGGATTGAAGAGCGTCTATCAGCCACAGCTGCTCATGGTTTATGAAATGAATCAAATTATATCTCAGACCAGCAGCTACAGATTGTTTATGGATAGACATGAATCCCAGGTGGCTGCCAAAGTGGCTGCTTGAGCCCAGTTTGACCAGCAGGTGGGCTCAAGCTGCTGGTAAAAGTGCAGAGTGGGACTAAGGAGGCTTTTTGTAACTGGAAAACACGGCAGAGGAACAGGTGGAATGTGTCATGGTGTGTGGACCTTACGGCGAGCTACCGGCCTCAGCTGATTGAAGGCTGTACACGGCGAGAAAACGAACACCAGACGAACTTGTCAACGTCGAATCAGATCAGTGTGTGTGCAAACAAACTGGTGAATGGACGGACACCGCACTGCGTGTGTGTTCTCCCAAGTTTTTTTTAAACCCGTCACACTATCGATCCCTTTATCCCTGAAAACCACCCTGTGAGTGGGTTTGTGTGTTAATAATGTCTCACTCATAATCATCCTCTGTTGATTCCATGTGTGTGTACAGAGCGTTGACCATGTGACACGTGTGTGAGTCAAGAGTATTTTTTTTCTGGTGTTGCGTGTATGCGATGATCAGTGACATTTAGGTGTAGGGAGGGGAAGGTGTGTGTTACGCAGATTTTTTTACCTGAACAAATCACTTTTGTCCGTTTGTGTGTGTGTGTGTGTGTTTGTGTGTGTGCGCGCATGTATGTGCCTCCCTACTGTCTCCTAGTATCGCCCCCCCTTAGAGTCTATGGAAGTTTGTGCTAACACATAGCAACACTAACATCTGACCCAGGTTCAGTTTACCTCAACCTCTACTTTAACTGCAACCTTAAAACCTTTAAACGTGACGAAGCAGCCGTCTGTATCTGAAGTCTTCCTCGCCGGCGCTTATCTGGGCCGAGCGATTCCAAACCTGTATTTCCTCTGTAGCCCAGAAGAGCTAACTAGTGCTACGTCATTAGCTTTCACAGTGGCCTTAAATTGAGTTAACCGAGGGAGCTGAGTCATTGTTAGCTTGCCTGTTTGCTAGCGTGATGTTAGCCACTGGTTACTTCCACAAGCTATATGTGTTTTCTCTCTTTAGTTGTATTCACCAGCTTACTGTTGAGCTAAAAGAGACGCAAACAAACAACCTTACAGGTAGCACCAGGCAGGGCTAACTCCACTAGTCTGGTCTCTACCTTGAAGAGAGCTTAGTCAGTGCTAACTTTGTAGTATTGCCTTGAGTCGGCCCCCTTTGGTCTCATTTGGCCTTGGCCCCTCGTGTAAAACTCCCCAAAAACTCTTACTAAATAAGTGGGAGTACAAACGACCAAACTTAGTGTTGATTATCGTCACCGAGGTCACCCGATACCTGAAGACACGTAGTTCAACCCTCAGCGTTCAAGACAATCAGATGTGTTTTTCAAAGGACAAAGTGATGTTAACAGTTATAAATGTGCATCCTAAAGGTAAAAGCCCTCATGTCACAGGATGATTGCCTGATGTGGATGGATGGATGGATGAATGAACTGATGGATGGATGGATGGAAATGCAACTTGATAAAGGATAAGGGCTCATCGCACCTGTGTCACCAGCCTCACAGTTCCGCCACCTTTTGTCGCACAGAGGTGCGATGGTTCTGGATGTAGATATCCGTCTGTAAATCATGAGCAGAGGGATGGGAGGTGCGTCTGTCGTTATTTGTTTCTTTATTTGCGTGAAGAATTTATCTCATGTTTCTTCTTGTACATTTTTCATCTGTTTTCGGGTTTCTTTTTTTTTGTAAATGTCAAACAACCTCATAAGCAACACAAATCAAACCTCAGCAGCTCATAACAGAACTGTAAGGCTACTTCGATCAGTCAGCCAGTCAGACAAAACAAAACAAATATCGGAACAACCTTTTCACTGGGCTGACTGACTGAACACTGCTGTAAACTGGCACTAACGACTTCCAAAACTACTACTACTGCTAATACTAGTGCTACTACTTTGTAATACAGAAGAAAAGAGTGAAAGAGAGTGAGAACTTCCCCTGCAGTCTGTCAGACATCAAGCAAACGCCCCCGCAACACGTTATCAACATATGATTTGGGAACAGGATGATGACTCGCTCTGCTATGAGTCCATCAGGCCACATGTTGGTGCTAACTGTCTTAAACACTTTTGGTTTGGATTTGGCGTTGATGTTTGGAGCAGACTGGGAAAAATTTGCCCAGAAAACAAGATTTTGAGATGACATAGAGGTCACATTGTTCAACATTGGCCTAAATTAATACTATTGGTTTATTGATGGTGTTGTAGTAAACCTGTGACCTCTAGTGGTTTGACTCTGGTGTAACACCTCCCCCTCCCTCAGGCGAAATAAACAAAACTATTGTGCTGAATAACCAAACCCGAATCGAAAAACGGTGTTGAGACTGATATCTGCTGCTTAGAGATCAGTGGCCTCAAACAACAGCCCTGGGTCAGAAGTGTCATACCCATCTTTACCAGCAGATGTCAGTCTCATCAGAAATGTAGAGAAGCCCATAATGGAATGAATGAGTTTCCATATAGTTTTTTCTTATTCAATTTGAATTACTCTCTTTCTCTCTCTTTTTTCCTCTTTCTCTCTTTCTCTCTCTCTCTTTATTTTTCTCTTCGCTCTAACTTTGGATCCCTCCCTTCTTGGGAATGTGTGTGTCAGTGTGTGTCAGTGTGTGTGTGCTTTGTGCATGGCCATATGAATACTGGAGTTCCATTCAAATGCACATGGACTGTTTTAAAATGTATTTATTTGGAGCCCAGGTGTGCTAGTGTGTGTGTGTGTGCGTGAATGTGTTGCGTGTTAGTTTCCACAATGACTTGAGACGAAGCCATGTATTAAAAATACCACATTTATGCTGCAGAACTGTTTTGAGGAACTGTTGGTTTGTGTTTTGGACTAACTGGCTTGCCGTAGGTGCGGTGGGCCGGGGGAGCCAATCAGACGAGCAATATGAGTCACTCTGAATCCAAAAGCTTTACGTAGAACTCCTTTATATGAGTTAAAATGGACTGTCTGGGTCTATTGGTTCTGTTGTTTATTTTCTAGTTTGGTTGATAAATGATTTTTGATGTTTATGTTTTCTCTATGGCATATAAATACATATAAAACTGTGAAAATCCATTGTGTTCAGTTAAAGGGTGAGTTTTAGGTTAGGTTCTTTTTTGCATGTTAACCTAATTTGTTCAATTAAGGATGATTTCTCTCCTTTCTCCATCTCTCTCTCTTGTTATTATAATTATAAAATATATATAATCTCGCTCTCAGGGTCACAAATCCATTATTCGAAATGCTTCATGTTCTTATTTCCTGAGTTGCAATCTTTCCAAATTCTGATCATTTTGTCCTTTTTTTTGTTTTTTTTAATGATTCAAAATTTCCAATCACTACATTTAGCACTTGACTGTGAACTCGTCGTCAGCTAACAGGAAAGATGTCGGTGAAATCCGGTGTGTTTCAAATTTTTCCCTTTTGTTCCCACTTGGAGTAAGTGGAACGTTCTGTCCAGATCAGAGGTCAAAGGGAACATCAGAGAGGAACAGATCTTGTCTAACACACACATACACACAGATGCTGGACCTTAATCGGAAAGCATTAACACACAATCATTTGGAACTCTTTTTATTTTTTGGAAGGTGTGTGTCCCATCCTGTCCTCTCTGTCCTTGCCTCCTCCTTATGTTAGTAAATCATGGCAGAGTTTCACAATGTCAAGAGATGTAGACCTGTTCTGTATTCTACCCATTATGAAAAAGCAATAAAGATTATATTAAGGAAAGGTGTGTGAATCAAACACTGTCAAAACTTTGTCTTTATTTATGCACATTAACATCACATCCAAGATTCATACACACACATCAAAGTTGAGCATTGTCGGTAACAAATGAAGAACTAAGTTTCATGTTAAGTTAAAACCCCTGGAATGCTCCTAAGTGTAATCTAACAGTGTATTGATAAGTAAAGGGAATGATTGACTAACAGTTCGTTTGTGGTGCGCGTGATCGTCAGTGTGTCACATGATTCCATACAGGAAGTGGCATTCGAGTGTATTCCGCTGAGACGTCCGGTTATATTCCGTCAGAATAAAAGTGTTACAATACTAAAATAAAAGTTAACATACGCGGCTAAACACACCTCGACACACAGCAAGTGCTTTGTACTTTATTACCGTGTGTGTGCGGTTAAGCAAGGCAAATTACTTTTCAGGCCACATTCAATCAAGATGATGATAATGTATTTCTGCCTGTCACGAAAGCGCCAACCTTTATTTTGAAGGCTCGTCACTCAAATAGGAAGTGATGTTCTTGTATTTTACCTTTTCCGGACTCTTCGCAGCGAACTGTTGTAAAATCAAACCAAACAAACAGTGGAGGTGACAAAGAGCCTTGTTAGCCGTGAGCATGAGTGAGGATCATTACCTGGAGCTCTGTGAGAACCCGGTGCAGTTTGAAAACGCGTCCAGCGTCAATAACGTCTTCTTCGATGAGGCTAACAAGCAGGTGAGCTAGCAGCTAGCTCCCATGCTAACTGAAGGCGTCAAACATGTCAGCAACACACAAGTGGAGCTTTTAAAATGGAATCGAAATGGAATTGAATGGATATCAACGTCCTTTCTGCACCATGTCATGTCGGACCCGGTCGACAATCATTGTGTTATCTCATCTCATTTTTACTCATTACAAACAAACATTTCAGAGACGGTTATTAAAATGAGTTTGTGTTTGTTGATTTCTCTCGCTTCCAGGTGTTCGCGGTGCGTTCAGGTGGAGCCACGGGGGTGGTGGTCAAAGGCCCGGATGACAAGAGCTCTGTTGCCTTCAGGTACCTGAAAGTGATGCTGAACATTTCAAGCCAACATGTTCAGCACAGCTCTTATCTTCAGCAGTGTTTAGATTCAATTAGAAGTTTATAACAATTGTGACGTTATGTTAACATTTACTAACGACCTGTCAAACTAATGTGAGTGTGTTTCCTCCTCAGGATGGATGACAAAGGAGAGGTGAAGTGTATCAAGTTCTCCATAGGAAACAAGATCCTGGCGGTGCAGAGAACTTCCAAATCTGTGGTGAGTTCTGCTGGACAGACTTACGTGTTGCTGTCGTTGCTCAGTGATGAATATGTGTCACCTAATGTACTTATAATATTTGTAGGATTTCATCAACTTCATCCCCGACTATCCTCACACAGAGTTCACACAGGAGTGTAAGGTAGGAAACCTCGTCGTCTCTCACTGGTCTGTTAAGTGTTCAGCTCAGGTGTGACGCTGACTCCATACTTGTTTGTGTTGTTGTTTGTGCGGTTGATCTGATGCTGCAGACGAAGAACGCCAGCGTCTTGGGTTTCTGTTGGACCAACTGGAACGAGATCGTCTTCATCACAGACCAGGGAATCGAGTTCTACCAGGTCAGACGGAGGCTCATCACTTCATACTCACTCCTATATGTGCACATATGTAGTTTTATTTTGAAGTACTCCACTGTTTATATTTTGGTGTTTTAATGAGGTTCGTCGCTCTGTCGCCCTCTGGTGGCGCGAATGTGAACTGATCTCTACTTTCCATTTAGATGACACGATGCTGTCCGTCCCTGTCTCTCTGTGTCTCACCCTCCCTGTCCCTCTCTTAGGTGTTTCCAGACAAGCGCAGTTTGAAGCTGCTGAAGAGTCAGAGCATCAATGTGAACTGGTACCAGTACTGTCCAGAGACGGCCGTCATCCTGCTGTCCACCACCGTGCAGGGGAACGTCCTGCAGCCCTTCGCCTTCAGGGTGAGGACACAGAGAGGGACGATAGAGACGCAGACACAGGGGGGACAGATGCGGGAAGACGTTTACTTTATAGCACCGCAGAGCTGCTGAGGGGAAACTGAAGTGTTGTCGTTCTTTGTCTCAGAGCGCCACAATGTCCAAGATGTCCAAGTTTGAGATTGAGCTGCCGGTCGTCCCCAAGCCTGCCAAACTCAGCCTGTCAGAGAGAGACATCGCCATGGCAACCATGTACATCTGTTTTCTGGTGATCAGATGTCTCCACTGTCAAGTTTGTCATGAGTGAACTCATCTCTCTCTCTCTCCCTCTGTAGTTATGGTCAGCTGTATGTGATGTACCTGAAGCATCACTCTCGTACAGCTAACAGTCCCAGTGCTGAAGTTGTATTGTACCATTTACCAAGGTACACACACACACACACACACACACACACACACACACACACACACACACACACACACACACACACACACACACACACACACACACACACACACACACACACACACACACACACTAGTGTAGCATAGGATCAGTTCCCACTTTCAAACATGCTGCTCCACGAGGTTCTTCTACTGTAACTATGTTGCGGGGTTCTACCTCTAACCTCCACAAAACACCAGGCGTAGTCGGAAGATAGCGTTGTGTTTTTTTTATTTCCGGCCTCCAAGGTGCAAAAGATACAAAAGAAAAATGCACAGGACTGCCAAACAAAAATAACCTTACAAAACAGGTTTCACACTCTAAGGAAAAGAAAAAAAGGAGTTCCTCAATAACTCCAACAGGTTTCCAATGTTTCCCAAAAACTAAACTTGACTCATTACAAAGCACGTCACTGTTACCTTCGGTGTAACCCAACCACGACTGCCCGCTCCCAGGCTGAGGCAGTCTCCTTTTATTTCCATAGCCCCTCCCACTAGGCTTTAAACAATTTCTTAAATCAATTAACCCAATTTCTACTCACAAAAACAGCAGTCACAGTTACCTTAACCTCAAATATAATTTACACAAATTATCCCTACTATCTCTCATTCTACAGAAATGAAAAGCAGGTCATTTGTAACTCAAAGAATGGATTCTGCAAACAAAAACAAATAATTCCCTTTCACGTCACCGTGCAAGGGCGTGAAACAATCCCATTTAAACCAAGCAAATGTGACGCCTCTGGTTGGCCAACCCACTCCGGCTGGGACATCGCGGAGCGAGCGCGCAGCGCATCTCAAGCCGCATGGTGCGTAAATGTAGGTTGCGATCACCAGTGTGCCGCTTTGGTTGCAGAGTCATTGTCGGGGCCGCGCTGGCACAGTGCCGCTCCGTCACATTATCCCCCTCCTCCCGGAGGTTGGCGATGTGCGGCAACCTCGAAAGGTAGTCTGCCACTACATTCGTCTTCCCTGATCGGTGTCGGATGATGAATTTGAAGGGCTGTAGCGAGAGGTACCATCGAGTGAGGCGGCTGTTATGGTCCTTCATCGAGTTGATCCAAGTGAGAGCTCTGTGGTCAGTCTCTAGATCAAACTCCCGTCCAAGCAAATAATACCGCAGGCTCTCCAGCGCCCACTTAATGGCCAGGCCCTCTTTTTCCACCGTGGAATACCTGGTCTCCCGTGGCAGGAGCTTGCGGCTTAGGTACAGAACTGGTCTTTCCTCCCCAGGGGCTCCTTGGGCTAGGACTGCCCCGAGGCCGACCGCGGATGCGTCCACTTGAACCAGAAATCTTCCACTGAAGTCTGGGCTCTTGAGGACAGGGGAAGAACACAGGTGGGCCTTCAAGGTGCTGAAGGCTTTTTCACAGTCGTCCGTCCAAGTGACCGGGTTCCTATGTTCCTTACTGGTCAGTGCTGTGAGTGGGGCTGCTATGGTAGCGAACTGGGACACGAACCGCCTATACCAACCAGCCAATCCCAGGAAGGACCGTACCTCCTTCTTGGTGCGAGGTCGAGGGCAGTTCTGGATAGCTGCCACCTTATCCACTTGTGGACGCACCTCTCCTCGTCCCAGTCGGTATCCCAAGTAGCTCGTCTCCCGCTGTGCCCACTCACACTTGGAGGGGTTGAGTGTCAAACCAGCATTCCGTATCCGACCCAGCACCAGAGCTAGGTGTTGCACATGCTCCTCCCATGTCTTACTGTAGATCACAACATCATCCAGGTAAGCTGCGCTGCAGCTGTCACACCCCTGGAGGACCCTGTCCATCAGTCTCTGGAAAGTGGCTGGTGCTCCATGTAGTCCAAAAGGCATCACTGTGAACTGGAAAAGTCCAGCTGGTGTTCGGAACGCCGTGTATGGCCGACAGGACTCCTTCAACGGCACCTGCCAGTATCCTTTACATAAATCAAGGGTGGTTATGTACCTGGCAGCTCCGATTTTCTCCAGTAAATCGTCGATTCTTGGCATCGGGTAAGCATCAAACTCAGAGATGGCGTTCAGCTTCCTGAAGTCGATGCATATACGGAGTGAGCCATCTTTCTTGAACACGATGACGACTGGGCTGCACCACTCGGAGTTGGAAGGCTGAATTACTCCCAGCTTCAGCATCTCCTCCACCTCCTGCTGCAGCTTTCCCACCAGCTGTTGTGGGACACGATAGGGGCGTTGGCGGATTGGTCGTCCATCCTTGAGGCGAACAACATGCTCGATAAGGGTGGTTTTTCCTGGGTTGGCCGCAAAAAGGGAACGAGCCTGCTGGAAAACCTGGAAAAGCTGTTCAGCTTTCTTCGCTGGAAGATGGGCCAACGCAGGAGTAGCCGGCCTCGTTTGTGTCGGTTCCGGCTCCATTTCCTCTTCCATGTCCACCTCCCTCACCAGCAGAACCTTTTCTGGAGCCTGGACTGGACGGTCTTTCCACTCTTTCAGCAGGTTGATGTGGTAGGTCTGTTTTGGGTTTTTCCTTTCCGGGTGATGGACCTCGTACGTGACCGGGCCCATCCTGCGGGTGATACTGTATGGCCCTTGCCACTTTGCCAATAGTTTGTGGTTGGACGAAGGGAGGAGCAGCAGGACTTTTTGGCCAGGCTGGAACTCCCTGTGGCGAGCCTGTTGATCATACCAGCGCTTCTGGCTCTTCTGGGCCTCACGCAGGTTGACCTCTGCCTCCTCCTGGTATTTTTCCAGCCGATTCCTCATGTCCAGCACAAACTGCACCACACTTCTATCACTTGGAGTGGTGCGAGGGGCCTCCCAGCTTTTCCGAAGCAAATCCAATGGCCCCTGTACATCCCAGCCATACAGCAGCTCGAAAGGCGAGAAACCTGTTGAGGCCTGGGGAACTTCTCTGTAGGCAAACAGTATAAATGGCAGCCAGCGGTCCCAGTCCTTGCCAGTGTCATCCACAAATTTTTTCAACATTTTCTTCAGGGTCTGGTTGAATCTTTCGACCAGACCATCAGTCTGTGGGTGGTAAGGTGTAGTCTTAATGGCGGAGATGCCCAGTTGTTTATTGAATAATTGCATTAACCTTGAGGTGAAGTTGGTCCCCTGGTCCGTTAGGATCTCATCTGGTATCCCCACTCTGGAGAATAGTTGGACCAGCGCACGTAGCACAGTGGGAGCGGTGATGGTGCGCAGGGGGAAGGCCTCTGGGAAACGGGTGGCATAGTCACTCACAACCAAAATGTACTGGTGACCACTGCTGCTTCTCACCAGAGGGCCCACGATGTCCATGGCTATCCTGCGGAAGGGAGTGGAGATGACAGGCAGAGGCTGCAGGAATGCTCTGTCAGACCTGCGGGCAGTGCATGTTTTCTGACATGTGGGGCATGTTGCGCAATAGCTCTGGGTGTCTGTGTACATAGAGGGCCAAAAGAAACGTGAACTGATGCGAAGGTAGGTTTTGTGGCGGCCAAGGTGGCCGGCCCATGGGAGTGTGTGTGCCAGGTGCATAACAAGTGCTCTACAGCTAGCAGGGATAACTAGACGTTTGTGGCAATCATCAACTGTAAACAACACATCATCATCAAGAATGAACCTTGTCGTTCCCATACAAATCCCAGTTGTTTCTCCCACCACCTTAGCAAACAGCGGTTTTAACGTTTCATCCTCCCTCTGCAACACAGAAATATTATCAGGTACCTCCCACATTTTATCAGACATTACACCCCTTTTCCCAGGTTCAGTTGGCCATAGCTGCTTTTCAAAGCGGCGTTGGCGACGAGATTTTCTTGGCCCCTTCGTGCCACCCTCACACAGACTGATGTCCAGGTCTGGGAGTGGTTGGACGCCAGCTTTCGCCATGGCACGAGTGACCACAGGACAAGACACATTCACCTCCCCTTTGTCCCCAGAGTCAGTTTCTGTCGGCAGGTTCTTTCCCTGTAGTAAGCCCATGAGTACCGGTAAATCCCACCCCAGGATGGCATCGACCGGCAAATGTTTTACCACCCCAACAGTCAACAAATATGGCTGGTTATCAATGGTCACAGTAATGTCCGCTTTGGGATACGGATGCTTATCTCCATGTACACACAAAACGTCCGTTTGCCTGCTATAATCCACACTGCCAAACGGCACCAGACTTTGCTTAATTAGCGACATAAAACTACCGGTGTCCAACAGTGCGGTAACTTGCTGGCCATTAACATTCACAGTTTTATATCGTTGCAGTCTTTCTTCCTCACCCCCGGTGAGCCCCATCTCCGGCCGCGGTGCATAACATGCGCCCGTGACCTTCCCTCTTCGTATGGGACACACAGATGCTTTGTGCCCCGACTGCTGGCAATAGAAACAAACAAGGTCCTTACCAAATGCTCTTGGGTTTGGGGCAGTGCTGGTGTTACCTCGCAGCTCCTGGCTGCTCTCCGTCCTTGTAGGTCTCGGCTGGGGTGGCTGGAGCGTCGGTCGGTGTGCTGTGGTGCTGGAGCGTATACCTGGTCCTCCTCTCCGCGCGTTGAGGTACTGCAGAGCCAGCTTAGCCGCTGTGAGCCCGTCCGATGGCTCATGCTCCTTTACCCAGGTCCTTGCCTCAAAAGGAAGCACCCGAAGTAGTTGCTCCAAAATGATGGTCTCGCCGACTTCCTCCTTGCTGTGTTGCTCCGGGCGGACCCAGCGCCGGTAGAGGCCCTTAAGGCGGTGGTACGTCTCAGTCGGGTTCTCGCCAGGCAGCACTGTATTTGCCCGGAACTGCTGCCGATAAGTCTCTGGTGAAATGTCAAATTTGGTCAGTAGTGCTGCTTTCAAGTCACTATAACAGTGGGCTCTCTCTTCATCCATTGCGGTATAGGCCTCCAATGCCTTACCCGACAGCAGTGGCACGAGTCGGCATGCCCACTCCCTCTCTGGCCATTGCCATGTCTTGCCAATACGCTCAAAGCGTAACAAATAGTTTTCAATGTCCTCACCCACCTGATACTGGGGAATTCTCGGCTCAGAAACGTGTCTCCATTCTGGCCTTGGAGTTTCAGGGGTTGGCAGTTCCAATCTGGGACTGCTTGCCGTCATGGTGCTAGGTGTCGGCTGGGCGGCATATCGAGGCGACTCGACAGTCACAGGAAGAGAAGCCCTCAAGCCTCGGATCTCCCCCATCAGACCCTCCTCTCTCCTTTGCTGTGCCACCAAGAAGTCCTTCATCATTGTCAGCAGTTCTCCACCTGCCGAGACTGGAGCCCTGGGAGCTGCGGAGGCCATCCCAGACCCAGCTTCTCGATCGTCCTCCTCTGACGATACCGATGACGATGCCACCGTGTCCCACCCTGGGTCTGCCGGCTCATCCTGCTTTCGCCGTTGAGACCGCAGTCCGGCGCGCTGCCTTGGGGTGCGGGTTACCTTCCGACTCGCCATCCCACTTCTGACACCATATGTCGCGGGGTTCTACCTCTAACCTCCACAAAACACCAGGCGTAGTCGGAAGATAGCGTTGTGTTTTTTTTATTTCCGGCCTCCAAGGTGCAAAAGATACAAAAGAAAAATGCACAGGACTGCCAAACAAAAATAACCTTACAAAACAGGTTTCACACTCTAAGGAAAAGAAAAAAAGGAGTTCCTCAATAACTCCAACAGGTTTCCAATGTTTCCCAAAAACTAAACTTGACTCATTACAAAGCACGTCACTGTTACCTTCGGTGTAACCCAACCACGACTGCCCGCTCCCAGGCTGAGGCAGTCTCCTTTTATTTCCATAGCCCCTCCCACTAGGCTTTAAACAATTTCTTAAATCAATTAACCCAATTTCTACTCACAAAAACAGCAGTCACAGTTACCTTAACCTCAAATATAATTTACACAAATTATCCCTACTATCTCTCATTCTACAGAAATGAAAAGCAGGTCATTTGTAACTCAAAGAATGGATTCTGCAAACAAAAACAAATAATTCCCTTTCACGTCACCGTGCAAGGGCGTGAAACAATCCCATTTAAACCAAGCAAATGTGACGCCTCTGGTTGGCCAACCCACTCCGGCTGGGACATCGCGGAGCGAGCGCGCAGCGCATCTCAAGCCGCATGGTGCGTAAATGTAGGTTGCGATCACCAGTGTGCCGCTTTGGTTGCAGAGTCATTGTCGGGGCCGCGCTGGCACAGTGCCGCTCCGTCACAGTGTGTGTTTGTGTTTGTGTTTGTGTTCAGGGAGGGAGCGTGTAAGAAGAGCCATGTGTTGAAGCTCAACACGATAGGAAAGTTTGCCCTCAACATCGTGGACAATCTGATTGTGGTGCATCACCAGAGCTCACAGGTGTGTGTGTGTGTGTGGTATGTTTCACTACCGTGTTATGGAAATAGAAAGTACCACTAGATTTGACGTGTGCCCGTATGTGTGTGTCAGACCTCTCTGATCTTTGATATCCGACTGAAAGAGCCAGACTGCGCTGTAAACACACACCAGCCGGTCCTGCCTGCCAGATCCATACACCCCTACAGGATCCCACTGTCAGGTACACACACACACTCTCCTCCTCCTCCTCCTCCTCTCTGTCTGACTCTGTCACTCACTCACACAGTCTTCCTCTGTCAGTGAAGGTGTGTGTTCCTCCCTCAGGTCCAGCTGTGGTTCCCTCTCAGCCTCCTGTGCCGTGTCAGCTGTGTATCCTTCCTGCTGCTGCTCTCATGTTTGAGTGACATCATCGCTCCACTCAGTGTTTGTTGCTACAAACTGCTAGTATTCAGTGATTATTGCACATTTCATCTTCATCTTCATCCATGTTCTTCCACCATCCTTGACTGTGGCTCCAGACTCTTCCTCTTGGAGCGTCTTTCAACCTGACATCATCATCAGTGCAAGCGAAGGTAAGGAAACACGAGCACCCATAATGCACCTGTGTCAGAGGAATTTGGCAGCGTGGATATGTGAGTTTACTCTCTGTCTCTGTCTGTCTGTCTCTCTGTGTCTCTGTATGTCTGTCTCTCACACTCTCTCTCTCTCAGGTTATCTGTGGTACCTTCAGGTGAAGTTGCCTCCTACCGTCAACCTGCTGCAGGACAAAGGGAAGCT
This sequence comes from Genypterus blacodes, assembly GCF_046128005.1. Taxonomy (NCBI): domain Eukaryota; kingdom Metazoa; phylum Chordata; class Actinopteri; order Ophidiiformes; family Ophidiidae; genus Genypterus; species Genypterus blacodes. The sequence continues at coordinate 2,127,589 of NW_027466885.1, read as the reverse complement.
GATGGACTTCCTGCTGCGACGGCGAGACTGCAAGATGGTCATCCTGTCTGTCTGCTCGCAAAGTGCGTCTCTCTCTGTCTCTTTCCCTCCCTCTCCCTTCCTGCTTGTATCTGATTGTGAATGTGTACTCCCCTCTCTCTCTCTCTCTCTTTCTCTCTCTCTCTCAGTTTTGGACGGTGGGGAGAAAGGCAGTCTGCCCGTGGTGGCGACCGTCTTTGACAAACTGAACCAGGTGTATAAGGAGTACCTGGAGGCTGAGCAGACGTACACTGTGGTGAGTGACGCCGCAGAATATTCCCCACCGTTCCGTTAGGACCTGATCCTCATTAAGCGTTGTGCGTCTGCAGGCGATGGAGTCGGGGCCAAGTCGAGGCAGCACGGCACAGAAGAGGCCGGTCAGGACGCAGGCCGTCATTGACCAGTCGGACATGTACACACACGTGCTGTCATCGTTCACAGAGAGGAAGGTACACCGCTCGCTTAGTCGCTGACCGTTTCTTCAGTAGGTCAAAGTTAAATTCCTCTCTCAATATGTGTGTGTTGGTGTGTGTGTGTGTACGCAGGGTGTTTCCCATAAATTAGTCATTGCGGTGCTGATGGAGTACATTCGCTCTCTGAACCAATTCCAGATCACTGTACAGGTAAGAAGCACGCACACACACACACATTCAAACAAACTTTGCCCCCAACAATTCCACAATCTAACCCTTGTCCTCTCTGCAGCATTATCTTTATGAGCTGGTGATAAAGACGCTGGTCCAGCATAACCTCTTCTACATGCTGCACCAGTTCCTGCAGTATCACGTCCTCAGCGACTCCAAGCCTCTGGTGAGTCCAAACAAGGCCTCATTTCCGATGTGCAAGCATTACAAACAGACACACGTTTCACCAACCTGATGACTGCAGATCTCATTTGTGAATTTAAAACGTCTTTGTTGTCTCAGGCATGTCTGCTTCTGTCTCTGGAGACCACGTACCCTCCTGCACACCAGCTGGCACTGGACATGTTAAAGGTATTAAACACATCTCAGCACAACAACACAATTATTCAAAACTTGCTCGCTGGGGTTCATTGGTTCCGTTTGTGTCTTAGCGTCTGTCCACGGCAAACGACGAGATCGTGGAGGTTCTGTTGTCCAAGCAGCAGGTCCTGGGTGCTCTCAGATTCATTCGCAGTGTCGGTACGGTGACTCTATTCAGTTTAAGCAGACATGTAGGACAGCGTCTGGACCCTAAACCCTCTGTAGTTCTGTTAAAACTAAATGTCTTTCCACCCGTTTCAAACGGGAGCAGGAGGTCACGACAACGTGTCGGCCAGGAAGTTCCTGGATGCGGCGCAGCAAACCGAAGATCAGATGTTGTTCTACACCGTCTTCAGGTCGTTCCAGCAGAGGAACCAGAGGCTGAGAGGAAGTCCTGGATTCAACCCAGGTCAGTGTGACACTAATCTGCTTGGAAATGTCAAACAAACTTCAGTGTTTACATGAGTGCCAACTTACACAACTGCGAATCGATGAGTAATGTGAACTGAAACCCAAACTGGTTACCTTGTCCAATGAACAATATTGTTTAGAGGACACATTGAAGAATAATAGTGTGTGTTTGTAGCCCTGAACAGGATTCATGTCAGCACAGGTCAAAGTGGCGTGTGTGTGGTGTTTGGTGTCATGCTTACTGTTTGTTGTGTGTTTAGGAGAACACTGTGAGGAGCACGTGATCCACTTCAAGCAGCTGTTTGGGGAACAAGCGGTGATGAAACCTGCCACAGTCTGAGTAAAGCAAGACACTGACCTGTATTATTATTTTGTAAATGTTCCATTTAACTACTTGTAAAGCAACTATGTAAATATAAAAGAGGCTATTAAAACAAAAGAAAACCACTTTTCTCCTGTCTGACTCTCACCATCACTTCAAACTACAGCTGTTTCACTATTTTACTCAACATTAAGCAGATACCTTGTGTTCCACCTGTGAGGGGGGGCGATCAGGGGTCCTCTGTCTGTCCTGGTTCAGGTAAAATATTTACTTTGCAACAATCAGGGGCAGAAGAGGAAAATCACAAAGCCAGAAACTGTTAGACACAAAGCTTCCTTTAGATCAGGAGTCTTCAATGTTTTTCAGGCAAAGGACCCCCAAACTGATGGAGCAGGGACCCCCTCCTATATAATTTATGTTGTGTTTTATAATAAACTGGGCCTAGTGCCATGTATAAACACATCTATCCTGTTATTGTGCATTCAATTCTGAGCTATTCAGTGACGTGCTGTGAGGTTGGTGGCTGGAGAGGCACTGACTCTTATAAAGTCAGATTTACAAATATATGAATTCAGCAGAGAGAAACGCGCTCTCTCAAATATGACAAATTCAATTTGCTCCAACTTGCAGCAAATGAGCCTAGTGCCATATAGATGATGTGTTTGGAATATTGGAGCTCTCGCTCTTTCCTTGTCCAAGACATGGGGCTTCTACAACGATGACCCATCTGGTCCATGGTTACACTGTCATGTTTCCCGAATTTGATTCTCGAAATTTTCCCCAAACTTGCAACCACTGATCCTAGTGCCATGGAGATGATGTGGTTGACTATCTAGAGGTCTCGCTCTCGCTCTTTCCTTGTCCAAGATATGGGCCTTTTACTCATGACCTTCGCCCAAATGGGTATTATTCTAACAAACAGCATAAATAGCAGAGTTGGGAGAGCAGTGGACTGAAGACCGACATGTCACAGGTTCAATCCCAGGTCTCTATCATTTTTCAAGTTTGCCCCATGACATTTTTGTGAAAAGGGCAGGTTCTGCCGGATCCTGGGATTGAACCAGGGACCTGCAAATCTTCAGTCCGAGGCTCTCCCAACTGAGCTATTTCTGCTATAAAAATGAAAGCGCTCAGGCGTTTCCAGAGAGCAAAATGTGGGCATTTGTAAAAAAAAAAATGTATAAATTAAAATTCGACCAAAATTTAAATTTTGCCCCAAACTTGCAGGAAATTTTTCAGAATTTTGTAAATATTCCCCCATTTGCCCCATGTTGGGTTCATGTTAATGTGTATTTAAAGACATTTAAATGAGGGGAAAAAAATTGGTTTGAAAGAAAAATGTCAAATTAAAAAAATTGCAACCCCCCTTCAGTACCTCCACAGACCCCCTGAGACCTCTGCTTTAGATTCTTACTCTTTTTTGTCAAAGCATAATTACAATTCAGAACGTTAAATCAAGTTAAATTATAATTTCTTAAAGGCCGAGCATTAAAATGACTTTAGTTACATGAGACTAAAAGATGACAAGCAGACTACAAACTGCTGGACTGACTTTATATTGATCAGCAAAACAATGAATCAGCCAATTCCATGTATAAAATGTTCCCACAATTTAATTCATTTTTGAAATAAACCAACATAATCAACCTACTGCAGACTCACTGTGTAGATTTTGTTGCATCTCTAACTGGTAAATCAGTAACTGGTGCCATTTTTCCAAAGCTGACACTTGAGCCTCAGCCTGTTTTCCCACAAATCATTTTTGGCTCTGTTAAAATTCTCAACCTAAAGAACATATATAGAAATAGCCAGTTATTTTAGGATCGTCATAACTTAACACTCCATCTGACCAACCAGAGGGGGAGTTTCAGCTTAAAGACGACCTCTGCACTCAGAGAGGCTTTCTCCACTTTCTGGCCAAACTGGGTGTCATCCCTCCTCCAGCCGGGTGAGGGGGTCAATGAGTGGGTTGGGGAGGCACTGAAAGCCTTCGGCGGCCTCCTCCTCTTCCTTACAGCGTTTAAAAACGGTTGGTGGATTGTGAGCTGGTGGGATTTAATCATCATCGTCGTCAGATATTAGCGGTGGGTCAACATCGGCGGAGACAGGAAACATTTTCTTCCCTCTCCTCTGCACGTGATCCTCATTCCTCTTCTCCAACGCCACAATCTGAGGGAGGGAATGAGAAACGTAAGCTTAGGCACAAGAAGCAGCAGAGGTGCAATGAATAATATAAACACTGAATCGGTGAAAACCTGTGCAATACCTCAGCAATGAACTCCCCCTCCTCTCCACTCACGCTGATGTTCAGTTCGGTCACGGCATTAAACAGATCGTACACGTTCATCGCCTCGCTCACACCTCTCTTTTGGAAGAACTGAGACACACACACGAACACACACAATATGAGAATGTGAATTTATGACGTATAAAAGTAGGAAGGTGACGTTCTTACACAAAGGTGCAATTACCGTGGAAACATTCCTGCAGTCTCTGAAGAGGAACTCCAGGGCGTGAGGGTGAGTGGGCTCAATAGACTGACTGACATCTATCAACCACACCTGCAACAACAACAACAATGTTTCAAAGAACAGTACGGGGAGGTGAGAGTGTGTGAATAAGGAAATGAAGCGAAGGGAAGGAAGCTCAGGTGCTGAAACATGGAAAAGAAAAAATATGAAAATAAGCCAAGAGGGGGAGGCGGAGCAGAAGTTTCAAACAGCTGAAGAATGAAAGGAGGAGAAAAGACGAGGGTAGAAAAGTGTCAGAGGAGGAAGAAGAAAGAAAAATCCATTGACAAGAGAAACAGAAGGAATAACAGACAAAGTGGAAGAATTCACAGATAAGAGGTAGAATGGTAAGAGGAAGAAAGTTACCTTGTCATCATGCCACAGCATGTTGTACTCACTGAGGTCAGCATGAACCAGATTACACTGCTGATACAACTGCTGCATCATCTGCACACACACACAAGGAGACAATATGAGACCAACCCAGACTCATGATGCAGCTCTACACACGTGTGCTGAGTGTCTCCTCACATGTAGAGCCTGATAATAGGCCCTCTTCATGTCCTCTGAGCCCAGCTTCACGTCCTTCAGTTTAGGAGCGGGGACGTGATCTTTGCCAATGAACGACATCACCAGGATGTGCTTCTTCAACAGCACCGCCTCTGGACAGGGAATCTCTGCTTTCTTCATCCTGCAGACACACACACACGCATGTCTTTTTACTGAAAATGGACAGCTGAGAGCAGAGGTGGACTCCAGTCATCAGCGGCCCTGGTACCTGTTCAGGTTGTGCATCTCCTTCTCGGCCCACAGCCTGATGATCTTGCGTGGGTTCAGTTTGCTGAAGCGATCGATGAAGCGATAGTCGTCTTTGATGTAGCGATCTCTGTTCTTAAACTCGTTGAGCGTCGTCTTGAACACCTTCAGCACCACCTCCTCTGGAACAGGCTGCTCCTCCAGGCTGAAAACACACACAGACTTTTTTGATTCAAAAGCTACGATCTGAACTTAAAAAAAAATAATGAAATCCTGCTCATCTCTCATCTGAAACCTAAATATAAATACAGATCAGATTTTTCCATAAGCAGCAACAGGGAGATTTGGAGGAGACCTGGAGTAAGATGGAGCAGATTGATCTTCCTTCACCTGTCTGTCCACTTACCTCCCTCCGTTAGCGTGGAAGACCACAGACTCTTTCCCGGTGCTGATGCAGCCGTTGATGCTTTCAAGCACACCGGCGTTCACCATCTTATACATGAGCAGACGAGTGCGAGGATCAACTGCTTGCTCCTAAAGGGGAAATAGAAAAGTGAATGATTAAGATACTGAGAGATGGAAAACTGTGTGTGTGTGAGTGAGTGCGTGCGCCTACAGCAGTGGAGTGCTCCTTCTTCTCGTGCAGCCTGGCGCTGCGTCTCTGCTCACTGTAGCAGTGCTGCTTCAGGGCGTTAAAGACCTGATTGGACAGCTTCAGATCCATGCCCAGCCCGTCACCAACATGGACCTCAGGAGCAAACTGGGGGAGATTCAATATAAAACCATTCATTTATTGAAAAAAGAAAATCACAAAACCAACCTAAAATCTATGGAATCCTCATGTACGTACGTTATCCATGCGTGCAGTGTTCTTGCGTCCACAGGTCACCTCATCGTGCTTGGTGGTGATGTTCTTGCCCTTCCCAGTGAAACCCTTTCTGGGTGTGGTCTGAGGCTTATCTGGTGTCACACACACACACACACACAACCCTTCAAAGTCTGCGTCATGACTGACCCTGTGGCCAGTGATGTAACCGCTCACATCTATCTGGGGCTATGAAAATCCTTCTGTTCTACTACGAGTCACAGTTACCGGCTTTATAGGGGTCGTGTCTGGTGTCCTGCCAGTCCACCTCGTCTTCTGAGCTGTCTGTGTCTTCATAAGGATGGACCATGCGGTAGTTCTCAAAGGAGATGGACACTGGATAGAAAAAATATCACTTTAATCTCCACCGTGCATTGATTCTTGTAATCAACCATAAAAACCAGACTCTCCACGTTTTGCTTATACACATTTTAAAAATACATTTCATGTGTATTTCCAGCAATGTACAACACTTGGTGGTATGGGGGTGGTAATATGACTGGTATTGGCAGCTACCTTTGCTGTCTCCATTGAACTTCCTCTCCTCACGACGGAGCTGGTCATCAAACTCACGGTCATACTGATTCTGCAGCATCTGGGCTAGCATCAGGTCGCTGGTGGTCTCTGTAGCCTCATCAAGCAACACATCTGCAGCAGGACTGAGGACAGACGGACAGATGAAGCCCAACAAGAAGAAAACAAAGAAGTTGGGAGACAGTGTTTTCACATTATTAGGGATTCAGAGGAATAGCTTCAACAGTCTCTTAACAGCTTCATCAAGACAAGAATTTTAGAGCTCCAACTCTTTATTTTACCAAGATATGGGCATTTGAAAAAAAACAAACAATTTGGTCCATGTATACACTGCCGTTTTGGGAAATTGGACCAAAATTAAATTTGCCCCAAACTTACGGAATATGATCCTCTGTCATGTAGATGCTGTGTTGGAAATTTTAGAGGTCTTACTTAGTGAGTTCAGGGAAGGTGTGGTCCTCCTCGTCCAGCTGTTTGGCCAGCTGCTCGCTCATCACATCGGCCAGGGAGCAGGACGGCGCAGCCGGAGCCACCGCTGCCCAAGGGCTCTAAACACACACACACACACACACACACACACTTTACATATCAAAACCCAACATTGGTGTCTCAAACTGGTTAACAGCTGCAGGTGATGAAGGGCAGTCCACTGATGGCTTTATTGATTCAATTAAATGGGTCAATGCAGAGTTAATGAGGCAAGAGGCTCGGCTCAAAGTCCACATGACAACACCACCTCTGTCCACTGTTGAGAAGGCTTAAGTGTCGAATAATCTACACAAAATGCTGGATTTTGGACACTGGTTCATTACAAACTCCCTCATCAGACCCCTGCATGTTACAGGACGCAGAAAGGCCCTAAATAGCACTGAGACTAAGCCCTCAGTGGACACTACTGAGGGATCTGAGCCTCTGTGGATCTAAATAGCAGTAAGAAACAGCTGTAAGAGACCAGGATGGTAGAGGACAGAGGCCGTCTAGCACATAGGACAGAGGGACAGGCTAGGGACACCTGTCACTCACCTTTGTACATGAAAGGTATTAGGCAACATTGTATTGTAACTTATTTTGCATCCGTTTAAATGTGATGGTAGCTGGGTTAGAGATGGAAATAACTGAATCTTACACCAAGTTACTTAAAGTATTGTTAAGTACAGAATATTGAACATAAACATCCTGAATATTAAGACCTTAATCTGGGAATAAGCACTATAATGCGAATTCATCAAGTAAAGCAGTTTGAGTGTAAACGCTAAATCCTGTTCAGTCACAAATGGAACAATGGACGCAGCAGCAACTCTTCCAAAGAACACGTGACACATGAAGCCACCAACAAACAAATGACCCAGAGACAAGTTCAGACATGTTCAGAGTGGAGAGCCACGCCCACTTATCCTCTAACATGGCTCATATACAAGTACGTGACTAAATTTAGTTTTAGTAAAGACTCATTTAGTCAAGATTATTTGTGAATAATTTACTGTTCATAAAAAAATATTTAAAAAAATGTTATGTTCTTTGGGACTTTTCTTTATCGAAGTTTACTAAATAAGAGTAGGCACAGTTTACTCTTTCTATGGGAGAGCGGACAAGTAAATTATGTTAAAAATAAATCCGATTACAAGTAACTATTAATAAACACGGTTTCAGAGGGTAATTAGAGCACACAACACGAATAGTGACATTATGGTTATCGAAGTAGTTTCTTTATGTGTAAGCAGAATGTGACATTTACACCCGGTGACCAACAGCTGCCCTGCTAATCAGCCAGCTAACTATAGCCTAGCTCTGACACCAAATCGTATCTGAAACGAATAGTTAACCTCTGTCAACACAATAAGCTGGCTAACTAACTGAGATAGACTAAAACAGATAAAACATTTACCTTTGGTGTTTGTGTCGTAACTTCTGTTTGATCCATCTTCGTTAAACGAGTGTTTCCTTAGAGGCAGAATGTTGGCTAGCTGTTGGTTAGCACGCAAGGATTCAGCGACAAATACGTCCGGGGAATGTGATAAATAACCGTACCGCGACGTGACACGTACAAGTAACGACGATATAAATCTCAATAAATACAATATGATAAATAACAAAGAAGTATCTAATAATTTAACGAGTGTAAACAGGCAGTGAAATGTTCACAACACTGAGATAAAGACAGTCAGTCTGAGCTGAAATGCGTCACAGGAAAAGGCGTTTCCGGTTTATATAGTGTGCCTTCAAAATAAAATACGTCATTGTGTATTTTAAATTACTGGACCATATCACCAAAATCTGCTGCAATAATGAGTTTCTTTAGCTTTTCCAAACGTTTCTATTGATCTATATATCTATTTTAATATTTGTAATAATAAATTCACACATTCATTTTTTATATTTTGTAAATTCCATACCGGACTATTGAGGACACACAAGTCACAATTGTCCCCTGAAATGTGAATGTTTTGCTGAAACTAACCTTAAATAAAATCCATATGAATGCGTATCCTCGTACAAACCAGTTTCGACGACCAACCTACAATCTCATTCAAGATTGACGCGTGAATGCGCATGATCGCCAGCTTCTGTTACACAGCAGGAGCGTGCAGGTCTAATAAAACACACAGAATAAGATCGAAAACCTGCTATTGTATATTTCAAAATAAAAAACGCCCGTATCTGCATTCTTCAGAAATAGAAAAACGTCCAGAATTATGCAAAACAGAACAAACGCAAGTAAAATGCACGATGGCGTAGCCATGTTTTGATTTAGAATTGTGGCTTACTTTTCCCGTTTCCAGGGAAAGCAGTGCACATTTCTAAATGTGACCTTTATTTTGAAAACAGTAGCCGGAGGTTGACCTGTTTTTATGGAATAAAAACGCTTTTCGAGCCTCCTGACGTCTGTCCAGATCACAAAGTAACGCATTCCTGTCAGACCCCGCATTGTCCGCACACCTTATACTGTCCACCAGGATTAACAGGGACAATATCCAAATATTTCTGCAACGCTAAGGGACATTCATTCTATTTTCGGTTTTCTTTTTTTCTTTCTTATTTTTCGGGATACCTTCTTGTCCGCTGGAAACCGATGGCCACCACCGTTCCCAGCATCAGCACCACCAACGGAGGGCCGGCGGGCCAGCCAGGACGGCCGGGAATCAACCATCACACATAGCGGGTCGCTTCAGTGTGAGTACCCCTATTCATTTTGTCACGTAGAATATTCCAGAACCGCTTTATAGAAAGGGAGGGAGGGGTGGGGGGGCAAAATGTCTTCTCTTTGGAAGGTGCTCTTTAATTGCTGCATCCTTGTGGGATGCATGGTACGCTTCAGGATAGGTACATACACATGCAAACGCAAAATTAGAGTCGCTTTGATAATCTACGCCAATAACTTTGGAGAAAAATGTACATTTAAGTTCGCAAAATGTCATCTACATTTGAACAGATTTCTCTTTAATGAGAAATATTTACAGAATAAAATTGCATGATACCTCTATCTATTTAATGTAAATGTGTCAGAACTCGTGTGTTATATGTGTATGTTGTCTCAGCTGAGACAGATTGGAGGACATCTGACACATTTATGTGGATGGCAGATGGGGAGAGGGTGGATGGGTCAGGGTGGGGTGGGGTGGGGTTAGGATGGGAGGTCAGGGGGTTATCTGATTTTACATACAAACACCTACGTAAATGAAAATAAGTGCAATTAGAGTTCTGAATTTTGGGAGTCTACAGATTGCCTTCTTGATTGCTTTTCCAGCTCAGGTCTCAGGCTGCTCGGGTGGGATAATGACACAGTGCAGAAGGCATCAAATGGGTTATAAAGTACAGCTTTATGCTGTTGCCACTACCACTCAAAGAACGAAAGCCAGCTAATAGTTCTTATTATTATTGCTATATTATTTGTAGTAGTAGTAGTCGTAGTAGTAATAGTAGTAGTCTTGTGCACAATTCTATAAAAAAAGTAGCAGTAGCTGAATTGTGTTACTAGTATTCATTATATTATTTGTAGTAATAGTAGTAGTAGTAGCAACAGAGGTAGTAGTTTAGTACTTATATTTAATTTACATTGTCATTATGTCGGAAATGTTGCTGATCTAAATTAATTATTTCTTTCCCCTATAGGCTATCAAGGACCGCACTTGACACATTTGCCTTCACTGACTTTTGACCTTTCTATGACACAAATCTGAGGGGTTGTGACCCCAGTGCAGAACAATCGGACTTATAGTCAACACTCCATTGCCATCAGCTGCCACCATGACAGAGCAGACAGTCAGATCCACAAAGTCCTGAGCCTGAATCCAAAATCTGCCAGCACGGATGCCACAACCGAGTTCAGGAAACACTGAATGGGAAGAAAATTAGGACAAAAAGCATGTGAACACTCCCTCTGTTCATCTGCTTGTTCCCTTAACCCAATTTTCCTCCATTTTGAGGCACAAAACATGAATGCTTTTTGAAGAAGAATCAAACCCACCATGTTCTCCTCCACATGACCTGGAACAGAGTCAGTGAGAATCTTTGATTCCCATGAAAACGAAAACGGATTTCCTCACGTCCAAAGAAGGCACTTCACCAACCTACACCAACCCTGTGACGAATGTCGAAACCTGCAACCATGATTGTCTGTTACTGATTCTATATCTTTCAAAACAGTAAAACTGATTGTTGTTTCCATATCAATGGAATGTGGAATGAATTAATCAATGTGAAAATTTAAATCAAAGACATCACAGACAGCATATACGATTGTGTAGTCAGAACCACCAAGCCCCAAAAGCATCAATCCATTGAGTGATACAGGTCATCGTAGGAGCCCAGTTTGGACCTTATCGTCTAAAAGCTGAAGGCAGACGACCTGAACCACACAAACAAAACGCTGAGATGACGCACCTCCATGCTGGCCTGAGCTCGGAGACAACGGAAAAGGCTCGGTTAGAGCTGAATGAAAACCCAGACACTCTGCACCAGGACATCCAACAGGTACACCTCTGAGTCCCGGCTGTGTCCTTTGTCCCATCGCCAACCTCAGCAAATCCCTTTGCAATTAAGTCAGATTTTAATTTTCCATCAAGGTGCGGGATATGATCGTCACGCGACCGGACATCGGTTTCCTGCGGACTGACGATGACTTCATCCTTCGCTTCCTGAGAGCCAGGAAGTTCGACCAGGCGGAAACATTCAGACTGCTGGCCCAGTACTTCCAGTTCAGACAGCAGAACCTTGACATGTTCCAGAGCTTCAAGGTACGAAGGGTGCACACGGGGAGTCACAGGGGGCACTTGGGCTGACAAAAGGGGCCCTTTGGCAAATGTGGGTCAAACAGGCTGACCAATCAGGAACAGTTGTTGGGTCAAAGGGAAATTTGGGGTCCACCAGGGCAACCAGACAGTCAACCAGCTGGACAATCAGATTGATCAGAGAGGTATTTGGTGAGGTAATGACTCATCTGCACTTTTTCAAGTTTGGTGTGTGTGTCTGTGTGTGTGTCAGGTGGATGACCCTGGTATTAAGCGGGCATTGATGGATGGCTTCCCGGGTGTACTCGAGACTCCTGACCAACATGGCCGAAAAATCCTCATCCTGTTTGCCTCCAACTGGGACCAGAGCAGGTGGGACACGCACACACACACAGAGACACACACTCACATCTCTATTGACTGAAAACACAAAGAGGCTAATGAGTTGTTACTGTACTTAGTCTAAAAATAGAGAAAAACACTTTCTTTCTGGCTGTCTCACACACACACACACACTTGCACACACAGATTCTATTCTGTTGTGTTGTAGTTAAGATTTAGAGTGTGAAGGCCTGTTACGCTTAGTTTAATTATTGATTAGCCACTGAATGCTGACTAGCTAATGAGACACAACCACAAACATTTCCTCCCTGATTAATTCTCCCTTTGCCCTTTGTGGCGGCTCACTCCTCTTTAACACCTTCCTCTTCGCTCTTCACCCTCCTTTCACTCCTGCTCCTCCCTCTCTCCATCAGGAACTCCTTCACAGATATCCTGCGGGCGATCCTCCTCTCTCTGGAGGTGCTGATAGAGAATCCGGAGCTCCAGATCAACGGCTTCATCCTCATCATTGACTGGAGCAACTTTTCCTTCAAACAGGCTTCTAAGCTGACCCCCAACATTCTCAAACTAGCTATAGAGGGCCTCCAGGTAAATATACTCTAACCCACAAACCTGAACACTGCTCCCATAGGATCAATGTTTAACTGCAACAATACTACACTGCTCAAAAACATTAAGGGAACACTTCATCAGCAGAGTATAACACCAAGTCAGTTACACTTGCACAGTTGCAAGAAGGTTTGTAGGTTACCGTCCACTCATAGCATCACTTTGATCAGGTCAGGATATCAGGAATCAGAGTAATGATGCTGACACGATGAAAGGTTATATGAAATGTTTGTGTTAAACCTTTCTGTGTACAGTGTGTATTTCACTCCTCTGCTCCTCTTTAGGATAGCTTTCCTGCCCGGTTTGGAGGAATTCATTTTGTGAACCAGCCCTGGTATATCCATGCCATGTACACCATCATCAAACCCTTCCTTAAAGACAAGACCAGGAAGAGGGTGAGTACAGCACTCTACACGTCCTCTCCTCTCCTCTCCAACCTCTTCACCGTCTCCATTCTGTCTCCCCTCAGATTTTCCTTCATGGCAACAACTTGAACTCACTCCACCAGCTCATCCAGCCTGAGTGTCTGCCGTCTGAGTTCGGCGGGACTCTGCCACCGTACGACATGGGCATATGGGCCCGGATGCTGCTGGGACCCGACTACAGCGATGAGACTGAGTACACGCTGACTTACGATGCTCTGCATGTCAAGGAGAACTGTGGAGGAGGGGACAAGGAGGTGATGAAGAGGTGAGTCCTTTGTCAAGGCCAATGAAAGAATGATGAGATCGACAACTACTGTTACTTCTTTCTTTTTTTTTGAACTATATGTTTTTATTAAAGCAAACATTTTACATGACATTCGCATACAATTCTAGGATATTTTGGAGATCATTTTTTATACAGAAAGAGGGAGAAAAGGAAAGAGTTAAAGGAAGGTTGTATTATTATTACTAACATTAAACTTTATATGCAGACCCTGAGGTAAAATAGGCAATATGAGGTACAAGTAGATTGCAATTGAAACAGCCTGAAGTGTGGGCGCAGAGTCCAGGATAGCATCAGTGATGTTGATGGGATGATCTCATAGGGTAAATACAGTTTTTACAGGATGATGTCAAACAGCAATGTAGGCTACTACAAATCGCATCATAGGCTTCGGCCAATACTAGTGTTACTTCTAATACTTCTACAGCTACTACTACCAATTTTGCTACTGCAAGTGTTACTGCTACTATTACTTATTCTACTTATTTTCTAATGACGTTTCTGATACTAATGCTTCTACACATACTATAACTTTGTGAGATCATGACTTAACATTGATGTTCTAATATACCAATACTGCTTGCTAAGTTTTATCACCACTGTTGCAACTGTTTGAACCACTACTATTTCTATGATTACTAATCTTACTTCTGGTAATAATGGTAATAGTAGTATTAATACTACTGGTACCTGGCAGATACTAGTACTCATATGTTAAGCACTACTAACACTGGTGTTACTAGCAGAGGTCTTTGTTTGGTCTTTCAGGTCTCAGTCAGCAGTGGAACCAGGAACACTCCGACAGACGGACAGAGAAACCAGCACACAGCCGCTACTGGCCCTGGACTGAACACACAGACATACACAAACACACACCAAATCCTTGGACAGAAGGGAAAAGGTTTGAGATGTTTGTGATGATGGGACAAATAAATGAAAATAGTTCCAATGTAGTAAGGAAAGAGGGAGGGAGGAAGGAAAAGTTAATAAAGGGTAACAAGTGAGGATGGAGTAAAGTAAGAAGGTAAGAAGAAGAAGTTACACACAATAGCTGTACACACATCTAACACTCTGTAGAGCTGTCACATACAATCAATTCCAATCACACACACGAGTGCACACATTTTCACTAACACACAGTCCACAACACACTTTGATGCACACGTCATATTTTTTTGCTCTCTCTCTATCTACACACTCTTGCACACACACTCCATCAGCTGTGGACTGCTGAACTGGGAAACTTTGGGAGATTTGAACATGTGTCCTTTTCTACAGTTGACCTGAAATCTGCCAATCAGACCGTGAGTGAACTTTATGAATGAGATAACACACAAACACACACACATGTAGAGTCTGTCTGTCTTGTCTCTGAACCTCCCTCCAGCCAGCAGTGTCTGTCCTGATGTCCACATGTATTATAGCAGCCTCAAATCCCAAATTGTGGGATTTGTTTCAGCCCAAAATTCATTCTAGGACCCCAAAATGCCAAATTGTCCTACAGTGACCCAAATATGTGATACAGCTTAATTTTAAATTATTTATGAATCATTTATAATTATGTATTTATTGTTTTTATTATTGAATATTTATCATATAGTTTATTAATATACTTTCAAACTTCATCCCAGCGCCTCAAAATTCTAAGATGTTTATTTGCTGTTCTTCAAAATTTTATTAGAATCCCCAATTTTGGTATAACACCCCCACTTTGTAAAAAAAGAAAAAAATGTTTTGCTATCGAGTTCTCAAATGCCAAACATTATTAAGTGGCTCCACAGTCATTTGCTGTAATCTCAAATTTCATTATTGTGATCAAAATTCCAAAATTTGTTAGTGCCACAAATGAAAATGTTTCAAATCAATTAGGATAGACAATAGACAATTAAGTGTTTGTTTTTAAATGTGGACTACAAGAATCAACTTCACTTTGTTTTATAAAGTCACAATAAGCAAAGTCCAATTTTCTGAAGCATATCAAAATAAAAGCACGAAAGAAAGTTTATGAATGTTCACATATGTAAAATGTTTTATCAGAGTGAAAGTGAAATATTTCTTTAAAAATGGATTTGAAAAGTATTTTACTTCAAAGTCAATGTGTCTGAATGCCAAACACTCACCTTTAACCTCCACAGCAGCACTGGAGGCAGAAAGATTGTTTTTACTACAGATAAGTTATTTGAAGATTGTATATTATCACTGTATTATTACACTGCACAAAAAGAGGAAATATACACTTGGCCTATCTTGTGTGTCAAATTATCTTCTCTTGGAATTTTGGATGAAATTGGAAAATCTCAGAAAAAGGACAATACAACTCAAGGTAAAGTTACCAACGTCCCCAGTGACCAGTAAGAAAGAAGCTGGTTGTGGAAGATAATTTCACTCAAAAAACATCTGGATGTAAAGCTGATGGATGACAAATGACTCACCAAGCTTGTACTTCAATTTTTATGCAGTGTATGTAAGTTATCATCAGGGCTACACCGAGCAGTGATCTGATTTCCACTTGACTATAATGTATTTCCTTTCAATGAATGTATAGAAATAAATATTTACACCAACATGAGTGTCGTATACAGACAGAAATTTTATTTGGAGAGAAAAAGACAGTTCACCCCCCAAAAAGTATCACAAAATAGAATATAGTCTATATTGACCTAAACCGTCATGGAGCGGAGCAGGACATAGTCGGACTAAGTGCGAGACACATTTTACAATTCACATCACAGATTTTACAGATATAAAATGAGATTCATGTGTGAAGGAAGCTTATAATATTTTTACATTTCACAAACACATTTTGAACATTGTTGCATTTGAAAATTTGAGACAGAAATCTGTTTCAAAGTGGAACTGTGACTCAAGTAGGACTCATGCAGCCTTTAAGGCCCAGATAACTTCATCTAGGAAGATTACATCATTAGTTTGGGCCTTGTGCTGGTCCCTTTGCTGTATAGAGACTTTGCAGCCTGTGGAGAGGGCAGAGAGTTTGCTGGACGCTGTAGTAGAAACCATTTTACTCCCACCAGGAGTTGAACCTGGTACTTCCATCTGGGGAGATGGACGTGTTACCACATGACACCATAGGAGTTTGAGAGGTTGCTACAGCGCCCTGCATTGGAGACATGACCGGCTGCAAGGACATGAGCTGTAGGCCTGGGCAGAGACGAGATGGAGCTGTGGGCCTGCTGGTTGGGGACCGCTGCACTAGAGAACAGGATGGACAGGATTAGAGGGCACAGAGCGCATACCCACACCAAGGCAGAGTAGATCTACAATTATGACACCAAATTTTCTATTTAACATTTTGACCCGTGACTATATATGAAGGGTTGATGGTCAAAAAGAAGTCTGTTTGACAATTACCACTTAACTAATGTAAAAATACATTTAAGTGTAAAACCAAAATAAGTTACTGCTGTGTCAGAGTTCTTGGAACTAATAAGGTTAACATGAACCTTACCTAGAGTCCAGCTGGTCGCTCTGGGAGCCCGGATCGAGGGAGGGTGGGTCACAGTTCTGTGGGTCTCACACACAATCACAAGTTTTGCAAAAATAAAATGCGATTCAAACTTATCGGAAGCCTTCTTAAAATGCATTTCTGAATTTAGAAATCTCATTTCCATCAAAATGGTGTGAGGCCATTGCTAGATTATGGGTAGGCCTTATGCAGCCTTAAAGGCCCAGATAACTCACTTTTAAACATCTAGGAAGATTTACATTACAGATCAATTGTTGGCTTGCTACTACAACAGCCGTCAATGCTAAAGATGAGCCTACCTGCTCTAAATGTTCAGACGCAAACATTTCGGTGCACAAATGAAGTGTTGCAATTTCAATGCTCATTAAAAAGTGCAACCGTAACCAATTAGACCAGAGCCCCGTTAGCCAGGACGTTTCCGGGTTTGAGTCCAGACACTTAACAGCCGTGCAGCAAAGCGACCCAGCATTATACAAACACAGCCCGTCTGGACTCAAACCTGGACTTGACCCGTTTCCACCTCCCACGGCGAGGACGAGGGGTTGGATTTTTGGGAGGCACCTATGCTAATTTTATCCCTTTATGTGACCAGCAAGTGTGTTCCAAGTAAAACACCAACCTTTAAACCAACCACCTTTTGAAAAACAAAACCTTTTAAACCTTGAAAACACAAACCTTGAAAAACACACCAACCTTTTAAACACACCCACCTTTAAAAACACATTTAACCTTTAAAACACAACCTTTTTAAAAACACCAACTTTCTAAACCTTTCAACCTTGAAAAACAACCTTTTAGACGTTGAACACACCAACCCTTTAAACATTGAACACACCAACCTTTTAAACCTTGAACCAACCTTTTAAACATTTGGACACGCCAACCTTTTAAACATTGAACACACCAACATTTTAAACCTTTTAACACACCATCCCTTTAAACCTTGAAAAACACACCAAATGTTTAAACCTTGAAAAACAAAGTTTAAAATGCATTTTAAACCTTTAAAACCTTAAACACACCAAACTTAAACCTTGAAAAAAACACCAACCTTTGAAACATTTAAACACACCAACCTTAAAAACCTTGAACACCAACTTTTAAAACAAACTTAAACCTTAACACACAGACCTTCAAAACACACCAACCTTTTAAACCTTGAAAATCACAACCTTTTAACCCTTGAAAAACACATCAACCTTTAAAACACACCAACCTTTAAAAAAACATTGAAACACACCAACCTCTGAAACATTTTAAACCTTGAAAAACACACCAAACGTTTAAACCTTGAACACACCAACCTTTTAAATCATGAAAAACACACCAACCTTTAAAACACACCAACCTTTAAAACCTTAACAAACCTTGAACACACCAACCTTTTAAACCTTGAAAAACAACCTTTAAAACAACCTTTCAAACCTGAAAAACACCAACCTTTGAAACAAACATTTTAAACACACCAACCTTTGAAACATTTTAAACCTTGAAAAACAAGGTTTAAACCTTGAAAAACAAGGTTTAAACCTTGAAAAACACAACCTTATAACCCTTGAAAAACAACCTTTTAACCTTTGAAAAACACAACCTTTAAAACACACCAACCTTTAAAACCCACCAACCTTTAAAACACATTTTAAACCTTGAACACACCAACCTTTAAAACACCTTTTAAACATTGAACACACCAACCTTTAAAACCTTGGAAAACACACCAACCTTTTAAACCTTCAAACAAACCTTGAAAACACATCAACCTTTCAAACCTTGGAAAACACATCAACCTTTGGAAAACACATCAACCTTTGGAAAACACATCAACCTTTTAAACCTTGAAAAACACACCAACCTGTAAGACACACCCATTTAAACCTTTAAAACACAACCTTTTAAACCTTTAAACACAAACCTTTTAAACTTTGAAAAACCACCCACCTTTTAAACCTTGAAAAACACACCAACTGTTAAGACACAACCATTTAAACCTTTAAAACACAAACTTTTAAACACAAACCTTTTAAACCTTGAAAAACACACCAACCTTTAAAACACCTTTTAAACCTTGAACACACCAACCTTTAAAACACCTTTTAAACATTGAACACACCAACCTTTAAAACCTTGGAAAACACACCAACCTTTTAAACCTTCAAACAAACCTTGAAAACACACCAACCTTGAAGACACCAACCTTTTAAACCTTGGAAAACACATCAACTGTTTAAACCTTGAGCACACCAACCTTTTAAACCTTAAGAAAACACAACCTTTAAAAACACGCCAACCTTTTAAACCTTGAAAAACACACCAACCTTGAAAACTCACCAACCTTTGAAACATTTTAAAAACATGAACCTTTGAAACATTTTAAACACCAATCTCTAAAACATTTTAAACCTTGATAAACACACCAACCTTTTCAACCTTTAAAACACCAACCTTTAAAACACAACCTTTTAAACCTTGGAAAAAAAACCAACCTTTAAAACACAACCTTTCAAACCTTGATAAACACGCCAACCTTTGAAACACACTTTAAACCTTAACATTTTAAACCTTTAAAGCACATTTTCAACCTTAAAAACACAACCTTTTAAACCTTGAAAAACACACCAACCCTTTAAACCTTGAACACAGCAACCTTTTAAACCTTGAAAATCACAACCTTTTAAACCTTGAAAATCACAACCTTTTAAACCTTGGAAAATCACAACCTTTTAAACCTTGGAAAACAACCTTTTAAACACACCAACCTTTTAAACACAACCTATTAAATCTTGAACACACCAACCTTTAAAACACAACCTTTTAAACCTTGAAAAACACCAACCTTTTTAACCTTGGAAAACACATCAACCTTTTAAACCTTGAAAAACAACCTTTCAAACCTTGAAAAACACACCAACCTTTAAAACCTTGAAAACCACACCAACCTTTAAAACACCTTTTAAACCTTGAACACACCAACCTTTAAAACCTTGGAAAACACACCAACCTTTTAAACCTTGAACACCAACCTTTAAAACCTTGGAAAACACACCAACCTTTTAAACCTTGAACACCAACCTTTTAAACCTTGTACAAGCCAACCTTTTAAACCTTGAACACCAACATTTTAAACCTTGTACAAGCCAACATTTTGAAAAACACACCAACCTTTAAAACACGCCAACCTTTTAAACATTTCAAACACATCAACCTTTGAGACATTTTAAACCTTGAACACACCAACCTTGAAAAACACAACCTTTAGAACAAGCCAACCTTTGAAACCTTGGAAAACACATCAACCTTTGAAACCTTGGAAAACACATCAACCTTTGAAACCTTGGAAAACACATCAACCTTTCAAACCTTGGAAAACACATCAACCTTTCAAACCTTGGAAAACACATCAACCTTTGGAAAACACATCAACCTTTGGAAAACACATCAACCTTTGGAAAACACATCAACCTTTTAAACCTTGAAAAACACACCAACCTGTAAGACACACCCATTTAAACCTTTAAAACACAACCTTTTAAACCTTTAAACACAAACCTTTTAAACTTTGAAAAACCACCCACCTTTTAAACCTTGAAAAACACACCAACTGTTAAGACACAACCATTTAAACCTTTAAAACACAAACTTTTAAACACAAACCTTTTAAACCTTGAAAAACACACCAACCTTTAAAACACCTTTTAAACCTTGAACACACCAACCTTTAAAACACCTTTTAAACATTGAACACACCAACCTTTAAAACCTTGGAAAACACACCAACCTTTTCAACCTTTAAAACACCAACCTTTAAAACACAACCTTTTAAACCTTGGAAAAAAAACCAACCTTTAAAACACAACCTTTCAAACCTTTTAAACACACCAACCTTTAAAACACAACCTTTCAAACCTTTTAAACACACCAACCTTTAAAACACAACCTTTTAAACCTTGAAAAACACCAACCTTTTTAACCTTGGAAAACACATCAACCTTTTAAACCTTGAAAAACAACCTTTCAAACCTTGAAAAACACACCAACCTTTAAAACACCTTTAAAACCTTGGAAAACACACCAACCTTTAAAACCTTGAAAAACACACCAACCTTTAAAACCTTGGAAAACACACCAACCTTTTAAACCTTGAACACCAACATTTTAAACCTTGTACAAGCCAACATTTTGAAAAACACACCAACCTAAAAAAACACACCAACCTTTAAAACACGCCAACCTTTTAAACAAACCTTAAAAAACCGCCAACCTTTTAAACCTTGGAAAACAACCTTTTAAACCTTGATAAACACACCAACCTTTGAAACACTTTAACCCTTGACATTTTAAACCTTTAAAGCACATTTTCAACCTTAAAACACCAACATTTTAAACCTTGAAAAACACCTTTTAAAACACAATCTTTTAAAACACAACCTTTTAAACCTTGCACACCAACCTTTAAAACACGCCAACCTTTAAACCTTTAAAGCACATTTTAAACCTTGCACACCAACCTTTAAAACACGCCAACCTTTTTAACCTTTAAAGCACATTTTCAACCTTAAAACACCAACATTTTAAACCTTGAACACCAACCTTTTAAACCTTGTACAAGCCAACATTTTGAAAAACACACCAACCTAAAAAAAACACGCCAACCTTTTAAACAAACCTTGAAAAACCGCCAACCTTTTAAACCTTGGAAAACATAACCTTTTAAACCTTGATAAACACACCAACCTTTGAAACACTTTAAACCTTGACATTTTAAACCTTTAAAGCACATTTTCAACCTTAAAAACACAACCTTTTAAACCTTGCAAAACACCTTTTAAACCTTTAAAAACACACCAACCCTTTAAACCTTAACACAAACCTTCAAAACACACCAACCTTTTTAACCTTAACACAAACCTTCAAAACACACCAACCTTTTAAACCTTCAAAACACACCAACCTTTTAAACCGTCAAAACACACCAACCTTTTAAACCGTCAAAACACACCAACCTTTTTAACCTTTAAAACACATTTTAAACCTTTAGAACACACCAACCTTTTAAACCTTGTACAAGCCAACATTTTAAACCTTGAACACCAACCGTTTAAACCTTGTACAAGCCAACATTTTGAAACACACCAACCTTTAAAACACACCAACCTTTTTAACCTTGGAAAACACCTTTTAAATACAACCTTTTAAACACAACCTTGTACACCTTGAAAAACACACCAACCTTTAAAAACACATTTTAAACAACCTTTTAAACATTTTACCTTGGAAAACCCGACCTTTTAAACCTTGGAAAACACAACCTTTTAAACTGTCAAAACACACCAACCTTTTTAACCTTGTAAAACACAACCTTTTAAACCTTGCACACCAACCTTTAAAACACGCCAACCTTTTAAACCTTGAACACGCCAACCTTTTAAACCTTGAACACGCCAACCTTTTAAACCTTGAACACGCCAACCTTTTAAACCTTGAACACGCCAACCTTTTAAACCTTGTACACGCCAACCTTTTAAACCTTGTACAAGCCAACCTTTTAAACCTTGTACAAGCCAACCTTTTAAACCTTGAACACCAACCTTTTAAACCTTGAACACCAACCTTTTAAACATTGTACAAGCCAACATTTTGAAAAACACACCAACCTAAAAAAACACGCCAACCTTTTAAACAAACCTTGAAAAACCGCCAACCTTTTAAACCTTGATAAACACACCAACCTTTGAAACACTTTAAACCTTGACATTTTAAACCTTTAAAGCACATTTTCAACCTTAAAACACCAACATTTTAAACCTTGAAAAACACCTTTTAAAACAATCTTTTAAAACACAACCTTTTAAACCTTGCACACCAACCTTTAAAACACGCCAACCTTTTAAACCTTGTAAAACACAACCTTTTAAACCTTGGAAAACACCTTTTAAATACAACCTTTTAAACACAACCTTGTACACCTTGAAAAACACACCAACCTTTAAAAACACATTTTAAACACAACCTTTTAAACATTTAACCTTGGAAAACCCAACCTTTTAAACCTTGGAAAACACAACCTTTTAAACTGTCAAAACACACCAACCTTTTTAACCTTTAAAACACATTTTAAACCTTTAGAACACACCAACCTTTTAAACCTTGTACAAGCCAACATTTTAAACCTTGAACACCAACCTTTTAAACCTTGTACAAGCCAACATTTTGAAACACACCAACCTTTAAAACACACCAACCTTTTTAACCTTGTAAAACACAACCTTTTTAACCTTGAAAAACACAACCTTTTAAACCTTGATAAACCTTTTAAACCTTGGAAAACACCTTTTAAATACAACCTTTTAAACACAACCTTGTACACCTTGAAAAACACACCAACCTTTAAAACACCAACCTTTAAAAACACATTTTAAACACAACCTTTTTACACATTTAACCTTGGAAAACCCAACCTTTTAAACCTTGGAAAACCCAACCTTTTAAACCTTGGAAAACACCAACCTTTTAAACATTTTAAACATTGAACACACCAACCTTTTAAACCTTAATACGCCAACCTTTTAAACCTTAATACGCCAACCTTTTAAACCTTAATACGCCAACCTTTTAAACCTTAATACGCCAACCTTTTAAACCTTAATACGCCAACCTTTTAAACACATTTTAAACCTTTTAAAACACAATCTTTTAAAACACAACCTTTTAAACCTTGAACACACCAACCTTTAAAACACGCCAACCTTTTAAACCTTGTAAAACACGCCAACCTTTTAAACCTTGGAAAGCACGCCAACCTTTTAAACCTTGGAAAGCACGCCAACCTTTTAAACCTTAACACACCAACCTTGAAAACCCATTTAAACCCCTAAAACCTTGCACACCAACCTTTTAAACCTTGAAAAAAAGCACCAACCTTTTAAACCTTGAAAACGCACCAACCTTTTAAACCTTGAAAAAAAGCACCAACCTTTTAAACCTTGAAAAAAAGCACCAACCTTTTAAACCTTGAAAACGCACCAACCTTTCAAACCTTGAAAAACGCACCAACCTTTTAAACCTTGAAAAACACTTTTTAAACCTTTAAAACACACCTTTTAAACCTTTAAAACACACCTTTTAAACGGCAAAAACCAAAATACACAAACCTTGAAAACCGCAAACACTGAAATAAATCCATGTGTCAGTCACCATCAGCAGCGTTTGTTCCTACCTGTTGCTGTCATCTCGTTGAGGGACCAGGAGTGTTATACTCACCTGTTGCTTTAGTCTTGTTGGGGGCTCAGGAGCGTTTGGTTCTGGTCTCTTGCTGTTGTCTTGTTGGGTGAAACACCTGCAGCCTGTTCCAGGTGAAATTTATTGAGCCGGGGCAAACCATGACTGATGGAACGCAGGGGGGGACCTCTTTCATTTGGAAGAGGATTTGTCTCTTTCTAAAGGTCGGCTCATACTGACTAACTAAGACAGACTACAACAAAATTACTCAAAAGTCAGAGTTGCAAGATACATACATATTTCTCCTTGGGTGAGGTTTATTATTGTGTGTGAATGTGCCGAGCTTGGTTTAGTCCACACTTGTCTTGGTTTAATCCACACACGTGATCATCGTCAGCGGTGCGACGGCGCCAAATTGAAAACACGCGCTCAGCGGAGACACAAATGCGCATGCGTCGTTTCCACAGCAGAAGGCACGGCAGAGGCTTGATGAGATCATATCCGGCCCGTCCGATCAAATCTGAAGTTTATCAGATCTACTCCGGTGGGTTTGGGGTTGCCGTGGCACATATAAACTCTCCACGGAGCTCCGGTGCAGTGACGCCTTCAAGGCACAGTGAGATCCCCGTAACGATGCGATGCGTTTAACATCCAACAGTGTGAAAACATTGAGAGAGTGTAATGAAATAAGCTCCAATCTGGAGTGAGATGATAAGAATCCTACTGGAGACTCGGACACATGATGACAGACGGGCCAACAGAGTGGACGCTTTGAAATTTGCGCTGCGATTGAACACAACACTTTTGTTGGGGGGGAGTGGTATGTAAGATATGTGTGTGTTGGTTAGTGTCCCGCACCAGCACACTGACTGGTGACTGTTTGAAAGATGAGGAAGCTGCAGAAAGCAGTCCTGTATCTGATGTATAATTTTATAGTATAATTTGGACAATTTATATGTAGGCTTTGAGCTCTCATGAATGTGGATGGAGCTCTTCTGCATTTCAACCTGGAGGAATTAAAGGCAGATTAATTTGCTGAATGCTGGTGACCTCTACTGTTTTTATGACCTAGAAAGGAGTCAGTAAGTAAACCACAACAGTTCATCAGACCAGGATGGTTTCAGATGTTTCTCATGAATTCTCTTATTAATGCACTGCATCACTGTATTTAGTCCAGCTGCACAATCTGCAGTTCCTTTACCAGCACAATATACATTGTACAGTACACAACAATCCATTTTCTTGATCTGGAAGCACAACTTTGTGATGATGAAAAATGTCACTGTTCCCTCACAGTGCAATTTTCTGCTGATGAAGCTGTTAAATCATATTTCATTTTATTTGTTAATCCTCAGGACCAAATTCCTCCTCCAAACAGTGCAAACCGAGGATTAGGATAAATAATCCAAGGCAGACAAAGGTCTGCGTCCATAAAGAGGTAAGAGCTTTGATTTTGTTTCATTTTCATACAATAAAATGTGACAGCAACTCCCATACATCAAAATTAGAAGCAAAAATCAGAAACCAAGTGTGTTTGCTGTTCTAATGAGTTTTCATCAACATCATCTACTATTTCTCCTCTCCTCTACCTCCTCCTGTCCTGTTTCCTTCACTCTCCTCTTCATCTCTTTTCATGTCTGTTTCCTCTCCTCTCCCTTTTCTCTGCTTTAGTTTTTCAAAGTAAAAGTCATGAGAAATGCCACTGAACACATCAGACATTAGTTCATACATCAGAACAATATTCATAAATGTTAAAAACCCCACAAGATCACAAAACAAACACAACTACAACAGACTTGTACAAAACGTTTTGAAAGTTAAGCTGTACTGTTGTGGTTCAGTTAAATTCTTCCTGCGCTGATTATGAGTGAGATTAGTGAAGCAGAAATGACACAGAGCTTTAGGATTCTAATATTCTTCACCAATCAGGATCTCAGAATAGTGACAAGAAGG
This sequence comes from Genypterus blacodes, assembly GCF_046128005.1. Classification (NCBI taxonomy): domain Eukaryota; kingdom Metazoa; phylum Chordata; class Actinopteri; order Ophidiiformes; family Ophidiidae; genus Genypterus; species Genypterus blacodes. Next base: position 2,101,630 of record NW_027466885.1, on the reverse strand, counting down.
AGAGAATATTATTGGTAAAATATCAGCGCATGTTTCTGGCACAGTGCAACATCCTGACAGTGGAGCATAAACATCTCTTTGTGACATACAGCTGTTACATAATACCCACTTAAGATACTTTGAAGCAACCATTAATTACACAGTACACAATCCACACATCTGCAAAAAATACAGTAATAAAATAAATGTGTATTTTCAAAAAGAAAGAAGCACATGATAAAATACTTTTCATTTCTATAAACAACACACAGGACGACATCACACACACACACACACACACAGAGCTACAGAGAGGATCAGTCGGCTGTCACATGATGGTCACTCTCTCAGGTGAAACGTGTGCAGCAGAGCCCACCGGCTCCAGACGAGGCCTTCGGTAATGGCTGCTGTCTAAGCCGCGACGGATCCGGTGGAGCTTCCGGGCGACGCAGGGCATCAGCATCAGCACCTTTCCCAGAATGACGCACAGCGGCAGGGCCAGGGCCACCACGAAGCTGGGGGGCAGGTAGAAGCGGTACGCATCCTCCTCAAACGCCCTCCTCCAGCCAAACAGCAGGCCGTGGAGGGTAGCGATGAGCAGGGCGATGTAACCCAGCGTGGACTGGAGGAGAGAGGAGACATCTGTGATTCATCAGGTGACTACCACACCTGATCAGTTTCATTCACTCCTGACTGAGCTTTCTCTGCGCAGATTGCTCCCTATCAGTGTTAAATCTAAAGCTGGACTATGGCCTGCTGGATATGAGTAATAGCACATAGTAGCATAGTATAATATACAACCGCTGGTCTGTATGTGGTCATACCTGAATGAAGCTGAACTCCCTCCAGTTGAGGGCATTGTGGACGGATGGGATGGAGGTGATGGCGAGGAGAGAGAGGAGCCCAAGACTCATAATGCCGAAGGAAACGTACATCTCCACCCTCCACACCTCCTCCTCATTCCACGCGTTCTCCACGTTTGCATGGACCTGCACACACACACACACATACAGTGATGAGGATCCAGCTCATTTAATACTCACAGACACACACTCACACACACACATGTCCACACTAATGTAGATAAGTTTGAAAACACATTTTACTTCTTCTCCTTCTCTCTTTACTCCTCTGTGCTCTACTGCGTCTGATCTTGGTGTAATGTCTCTAATGTGTCTAATGTTGTTCTCTAATAGGCTCCAAAATTCAAATAGCAGCAACTTAAAGCGACATTATGTAACGTTGTAGCATATTATGTACCCGCAGAACTGCATTGAGCACCATTGCTGGGTGTTTTTGCGCAGTGCTGCTTTAAAACTGTAATGAAGTTCATTATGGGAGTTAATGTGCTTTGCTACTTGCCACACCATCATTTTCTAAATCTCCCCACTACACCAGTGAATCTGCTCTGCTTCTCTGGCCTAAGTGGAGAGAAAACGATACATTTTCACATTTATCTTCAGGAGTTTGGACATGCCATCACAGCCGTCTGACCTGTTGGTAGGCTGTGTTGAGGAGCAGGTACCTCTCAGATCTCCTCATGGGCAGACAGAGGCTGTAGACAACGTGCACAGACGCCAGGAAGAAGCTGAGGAGGCCCAGCTGCTTGCGACTCTGCATCCAGCCCTCCAGCCACAGAGGGAAATGTCTGTACTTGGTGCCGTAGTACAGCTGGTGAGCGGCTGCCAGCTGTCCTGCCAGGTACACCAAGGCCAGCAGCGTGATGGCCACAGTGGGCAGCGTCCGATTCACCATTTCCATGGGGATCTTATAGAAGTTGCTCTGCTTGTGCTTGACGTACGGATGGATGATGTCTCGCACGAAGGAGTACGCGAAAAAGAAGATTGACAGGGACACGGCAGCCAGGACAGGACCCCTCCAGCTAGGGAACAAGCGTATGGGCATGTTCTCTATGTCCCTTGATGAAGAGAGGGCACCCATGTCTACTGGCAGGAAGCCAAGCTGACGAGCTAATTCCATAATCTGCAGACGAGCCTCAAGAGAGTTACTGCAGATGAACACCTAGAGAGAAGTACACACACACACACACACACGCCAGACACACACACACACACACACACACACACACACACACACACACACACACACACACACACACACACACAGATACATAAGATTTACTGTGATATCTGATTCGATACAGAAAACTGAGTAAATGACTGAAAAGGGTAGAAACAGAATAGAATAGAATAGAATAGAATAGAGTTGGTGTTGGTACCTGTGTGCTGGTGTTGCTGGCGTGTGGCTGCTGCATGGCCCAGGCTGACAGCACGTTGAACCCTTTGACCACCATGGAGTCAGGCAGCAGTGAAGCCAAGTACTCAGCGTTGGATTCTGGGTATTGGTTCACTCTCCTGTTGTTACTCACATCTACCAGGATCTTCCCTGCACCACAACAAACCAACACACTGAACCCTCCACAACACGCTGCAATGACTGCACTTCAAACTGGGACTGACTGGCATACGAATCCCAGACTGACTTTATTAGCGTGTGATCATACATGTACTACATATGAACACAAGTATAACATATTTCATAATTCTGCTATGTTTTCTAGTGACCCAAAGTGGTATTTATACCATGAGGGGCAGCAAAAAATGTCCAGACATCAGGACAACAGGTTTAGGTTAAGCACAATAATGTATAAAGTGTAGAGAAGGAAAAATGTAAAAAAAGTCCACATATGAGGACGCAGGGTCTCAGGAGGATAATGTGTCAAACTGAGTGTGTTGTACCTTCCAGCAGATGCTTGAGGTCCCACAGTATGGAGTAATGCTCGCGACGGATGGCCATGAACACGACGTTGGCCTTCTCCACAGCATCCTCATGATGCGTCACATCCACCACATGTGGAAAGGACTGAGCTGCTAGTTTGGGATGGCGGCTGCCCACCACCACATGGAAGCCACAGCGTAGCAGGCGCAGGGTTAAGCACTTGGAGAAGTCACCTGAGCCCAGGATGGCCACCGTGTTTGGAGCAGGGATGCGGGCGGTTCTCCCAAAGTCCCCTCCGTCTCTGACTCCAACGCCGTTCTTCAGACCGTTGGGCAGGAAGAAGGCCTGGGCCTGCTGGAGGTGAGTGGAGGATAGGAACACTGGGCTGCTGCTGCCCATCATAGAGATGGAGTCCATCCTTCCTCCCTGTATGGTACTCGTCCTCTACTTTCTGCTCAGGAGGATTGCAGTGAGTCTGTCGGGAGAAGCAGAGCCAAGGAAGATGCCCCAGAGAAATCAGTTTCATCCTCTAAACTGGATTACAAGTAGATATACTGTGAGCCAGTGGAAACACCAGCAAATCAAGGAAATATCCAATAATTAACTGTCATGGAGTATTACTAGTTGTACTCTTTGTGTGCATGTTATTGACTCTCAGCTGATTGTTGAGTAAGTATTCTCAGTTTGGATATATGATATTCTAAAAGTTATGACCAAGGATATTTCAGGTTAGGTCAATCAATTCATCCACCTTCAGACCATCTGAGCCCCACATGCTTCACACTGTGGCTCATCATCTTCATCCTCTGCTGTATTAAACTCAAAAACAGCAGCAGCCTTTTTTTATTATTGAGCCCCTGACCTTCATCTTTAGATCTAATAACCATCAGGAAGAACAACTTTCATAAACATGGACAGCATCCTTTGCTGATCATGAATTCAATGACTATTAACTATATTTAAATAAAAAAACAAGATATGGAATATGTTGATACCTGTACAGTAAAGGTGTTTACTTAAATATGTATTCATTTTGTCAGGGATCTTGGAAAAATTAATCTGTAAGGAGGAAGACCTTCTGTTTGTTCTGAACTCATCTGAATGTAATCGGGTGAGTGGACTCAGACTAGAACCCCTAACAAGCTGAAACTAACCTGACACTGCGTTTCTTTTAATGATTTGTTATTGTTGAGAGATATTTTCCATATTTGTTCAATTTCTTCAAAAGTGATACATCAATCTCAATGAAAACCCTCTAACGTGCCAAACATCATGATTGTAGACGGAGGTGATGAAGCAGCGGCTCTGATCTGAAGGACTCGATGTGACCGCTGCTGTGAGCCTGGAGCCTCCGGCATGTTGACACGCTGTCACTCCGTCACTGTGGATCCCTCAGACCGGTTTGATGCGGTGAGCAGGTCGCGGTTGATGTCCGCTGAGACGCTGCGTGTGTGTGACCTTCACTATCCCGATGATTCTGAAGGACACGCACGTAAAACTGCACCTGTAGCGCTGCAGCAATGACACACACACACACTCAAAGAGAGAGAGAGAGAGGGGGAGGTAGAGAGAGAGACAGACACACACGCACACACACACGAGCGTCGGTATAATCGCACCCACCTGTCATGACCCACTGGTGCCGCACAGAGATCAAAGAGAGATCAGCTGCTCGCTGCCACCCTCGCTATCCTCTTCCTCCTCCTCCTCCTCCTCCTCCTCGCTGACACTCTGCCACACGTGCTGCCTTCACGTCCTGCGGGAAACCGGAGATCCCAGCTTCCCTCTGTTTCCTACTGGACAGATGGTGAACTGCAGCCTTGCTTGTTTTGATATGAATACAATACTTTGAATAGTGAAAGCAAAAGAAGAATTTGAAAAATTAAGAGTTGTTGTTGTTGTTAAATGATTCATTATTGATCATTCATTTGCTATTGATGGGCGAATGTATTATGGGATTGGAAAAACTATATTTCTTCTAGTTTGGCTTTTAATGGACTGAAACTGTGCGAAACAAACACACATAATTAAGCCTTTACGTGTAGATACTTGTGTGACTGTAATGACAGATGTGAAAGATGAAGGCTTTAAATCTTCTCACATACATCCCAAGTGTCTGTATTGTGATTGAGCTCCTGCTTGCAGGTAATAAGATTGCTGATAAACTGTCCAGATCAAGAGGTCCAGGGGGGTCCAGCCATAGAACTGATCATGCATTGCAATTCCAATCTACTTCACTCTACCTCAGGGTCTATGTATAAAGTTTAACAACAATAGCAGTGATAATACAACCTTCCTTCCTTCTCTCTATCTCTCTCTCTCCTCCTTCCCCTCTTTCTATATAATAAATGCTCTCCAAAATATCCTACAACTGTATGCACAATGTCATGTACAATGTTTGCTTCAATTAAAACAAATTGCAAAATGGGCACAACAAACCTCTGCAAAAAGAGAGAGAGAAGACAGGAAAGGAAAGGAAAACAATGGAAGAAAAACAAAAAAAGGTATTGCAAACAAATATCATTGATGGACTCCGGCCAATTTTCTGAATTCTTTTATTAATTGAAATGGAAACTGAATATAATAAATAAATAAATATAAATATTATGTCCGGGTTGAGCCATTTCTGTTGACAGAAGACCTTGACTTGTCCATATCACCGGTGTTCCAACTCAGGAAGAGAACAAATGAGCCAGAACCATATACGGTGTATACACAGTGACACGTTGTTTTTAAGTCCTACTCAGATCTTGGTTTTCTGTGTGACCTTGTGGCGCAACGGTAGCGCGTCTGACTCCAGATCAGAAGGCTGCGTGTTCAAATCACGTCGAGGTCAAAACTTTACAAGAATTTGGCCCAGATCATTTAAAATATACAAACTAAATTGTCTAATCTTTAAACAGATAATGTCTTCTGTTTAAAGTCACTTTGCACTAATCTCTATTCAGAATTGTGATTTTATTTACAAAAGTCAGACAATGTATCATACATAAATATACATAAATGTACAAAAGTGATTGTGAAAAACAATTTTCAAATATGTTACATCAAGAATCAAGAGTTGGTTCTATTAAATATGGAATCAATATACTATATACTGGGTATTAGTGTGGAGTTACCACCCTTTTTGCACTTTCTACAAGATTTTGGAGAGCAAGTGAGTGTGTGCGCATTCAGCAAAAAGAGCATTTGCGAGGTTTAGGCACTGATGTTGAATGAGATGTCTTGCAATCTTGTGTTCCAATTCCTCCCAAAGGTGTTCAGTGGGGTTGAGGTCAAGGCTGTGCAGGCCACTCCAGTTCCTCCACACCAAGCAGGCCAAATGGTTGCTGGAACAAAAGGCCTTCATCAAACTTGCTTCTGTCCTGTCGTACAGTTCTTGAGCTGATGTTGCTTCCAGAGGCAGTTTGTAACTCTCTAGTAGTGAGTGATGCAATAGAGGGAATATCAGACATATTAATACTGTTTGACCCTTCATAGTACCAAAAAACTAACAACAACCTTGGAGCAGGAAATGGCAGAAAAAGACAAAGAATTAACATAATTTTAATAAATTCCATCATCCTAAATTAAAACATCAAAATGTCAATCAGTCCATAGCAAATAAAAGTCAATTCCCAACATTCCAATTTCACAATAAGACAAATGGCTAAAATGGCCGTGACCCGTAAAAGTCTCATCCTGTAATGTGTTGAAATTCCAGTGATCTAATAAACTTCTCTGGAATTGCATCACCTCTCCATACACACACTCACCTGCTTTAAGATCATTTAAAATACACAATGTCTTATCTATAGGCCCTTTAAATAGATCATTTCTTCTATATAAAGTCACTTTGCACTAATCTCCATTCAGTATTGTAATTTAATTTACAAAAGTCAGACAATGCATCATATCATATATAACGTACATCCAAAAAAGCAGCCTGGCATATTGCACGAAGTTGTTTTACAGTAATAAAAAGGCACATTTTAAAGGGCTATGTGGTGTTAAATGGTCCTCCAGAATCTCGGCGGGCTCCAACATGTCTCCACGCCCGGCTGGAGTAACTGTGTCCCCGGCCAGCTAACTCAGGAATCGCCCGTGCAGCTGCTCCACCTCCAGCAGCAGCTCCTGGGCGCTGGGTCTGCGTAGGGGCTCGCTGCTCCAGCACCGGCTCACCAGAGTCCAGCACAGGCGGCCCTGCTCGGACTCGAACACCGCCTGGCCCTGTACCGGAGGCCGCAGGTTGTTCGCCACCACCGCGTAGAGGACGTGCTGCCGGTCTCCGGTGTACGGCTGCTCCCGGGTCAGCAGCTGCCACAGCGTGATGCCGAAGGAGAAGATGTCGGCTTTGGGAGAGACCCGCTCTCCCTTCAGCAGCTCCGGGGCTCTGTGCGTGTACGTGCCGCCTACGTGGCTCAGCTGGGGAGAGACCGAGGTCACCTCCTGTCCCGGGTCCAGTTTCACGGAACAACCGAAATCCGCTATTTTGCAGACGTCATCCCCTGACAGCAACACGTTAGCTGGTTTCAGGTCCAAATGCACCACGTTGTGAGAGTGGAGGAACCGCAAGCCGTGGACCATATCAGCGGAGTACCGGAGCCACCTGTCCGGCCCCAGCTGTTCCGTGCTGCCGTAAATGACCTGATGCAGGTTCCGGTTCCCGACGAACTCCATCAAAACGGCCCCGGTGCTGCATTCATCGCCGTATTCCGCCGGGACGCAGGTGGTCGCCGCGATGACACGCACGATGTTCTTGTGCCGGAGGTGAGCCGCGTTCAGCTCGGCCCAGAAACTCTGCCGGGACGCCAGCTGGTTCTTGGTGCTTTTCTTCACGCTCTTGATCGCCACCGTCTCCCCGAGGTACTCAGCTCGGTACACCGAGCCGAACCCCCCGGAGCCCACCGGCACCACGGCGCGCAGCTCCTTCCAGTGTATCACCGAGGACCAGAGCCTGCTAGCTACCCTGCCGTGGAGCCGCTGAGCAGGTACTTGTAACGAAGAGCCGAACTTGTTGAGCGGGCTGCTGCAAGCCCCGCAGCCGAGGGAAGGGTACAGGTCGCTGGGCAGCAGGCGGGTGACGGGTACCGGAGAAGGCATCGTATTAGCCGGAGCCTCATGTCAGACTGACATATATCTGTTTTCTGTACCGCGGTTTGCCGTTTGAATGAGCTGCACACACGGGTCCACCGGCAGCCACAGCGCCCCCTGCTGTTTGGGAGGGTGCAGTACTGCTCTCTGAGGTCAACGAGTTCAAAGATGGTTCAACTGGGTTTAATGACAGTAGGAACATTGAGACAACCAGCATGTTGTGCTTCTATTACAGACACACCATTTAAACGACTTGTATTTTATGACGAAAATAAAATGCCGTGTTTGTGTTTTACAGCTCAGGCTCCCTCTTTCCTGTTGTTTTTAACTTTATGACACATTTACATTCCAATAGCGTTGTCAAATAAAAAACTCACACCCTTTCTCAAGTCTTGTAGTACATTTTACCACAATTGTTTCCTAACTAATCCCATCTAAATCTATCTATCTGGGGGTCCCAGCCTTTTGTAAAAGGATGACCACCCAGTTATGAATGTCTATTGATCATGCCTCTATAGTGCCACCTACTGGACAAATAACATAAACTCTTACAGGCTGGTGGAGTGGATTGTGCTGTATGCAAGTATCCATCTATACAGATCCACAAACTACTATGAGGGAATTACAATTTATATCTACTGCTAATCTCACTCTTTACAGCCTCATGACTACACAGAGACACACACACACACACACACACACACACACAGTAAACAATGCATTACTTTGGAAACGACACTCACATTTGGATCCTTCTCTTACATTTATTGTACTTTCATTACATTGTGTAAAAACACTGGAGTTGACGACTGCAGCTCTTCTTTCTCATAGCAGCAACGTATGAAAATCAAATCAGGTTATTCTGCCAGATAATAAATAATCTGCCTCTTTGGATGATGTCATGGTTAAAAGATAAAAGCTGCAGCATTAATTTCTATTTTACACAACCTATAAACATATACATACATACACACATATATATGTAAATGTTTATATGCATCACTTTGCCTATACTCATAAAAAATACAACAGTAGTTTGTAAAATAGATTTGTAGTAAAATATAGAGAATTAGCAATGAGTCCATCATTGTCACAGGATGGCATTGTTGAAATGCAACAAATAACAAAACCAACATGGCTGGAATGCAGTTTGCTCATCTTGAATCATGTGGAGTCATCTTCACCAGCATCATCATCAACATCATCATCATCATCATATCTCCCACCGTGACAAAATTTCCCAGTATCACAACACACAGGTGAAGAGGAGGGAAAAGCATGCGTCTGTAAAAAGACTTAAAAGTCACAGTACAATAAAACAGATGGCGCTATAACGTAAAACCAGGCGCACACACACACACACACACACACACGCGCACACACACACACACACACACACACACCAACTGCACAGCTCAAACTGGATATTCTGTCTGTACAAACCAAACCATTAAGAAGTAGAAAAGAGGTCTGTAGCACCGTGAGGAGCTTTAGAAGTATGTTAGCAGCTTGATCCAACACCAAAAAAATATATTGCAGTATTGCAGTGTTTCTTCCATACACATTCAATAAGTTTCACGGGTACCACTGAAGCTTATAAAGAAGTCTGACATGAACTGCTGAAAGCTCCGTGTCCCCGCTGTTCACACGTTTCTCATTGTCATACACATGCCGTCGGTTTGTCCCAGGACAGCTTAGATCAGCTTTAACGACGCCACACTTTACATCTGAGACACGACAGCAATGAAAACAGGGACCTACTTTCTCTCTACACACACACACACACTGTTGTAGCTCTTTAGCTTTGAACTTCTTCCCAATTTTCTTGCATTTAAAACTGGCCACAAAACAAGAGATTCTTACCAAATACAAAGGTCTGAATTCAGCCAAAAATCCATCAAGTCCACATCAGTCACAACATGTTGAAATGACACTTAGCCGATAAGAAAATGTAAGTTTTCAAACAGAAACAAAAGCCTCAAATCAAGTATTTAAAAAAAAGTTTGACTGAGAATGAACCCATTTACACCTGGCATTCATTTTCCAAATACGTTATCTGGATAATGACATTTGATGTCAGGTTTTACTTTGACACTAGTTCACCTTCTCCTTGATACCTCCATTCTGCTGCATTGTGATTGGATGTCAGTAGTCAGATTGAGAGGTTGGTTGGAGTTCCCTCCTCGCTGCATGCATTGACAAGCTCCATCAATTTTTTTAAAAAGCTTTCACCATTTGAGTGTGTGCAGTCACTCTCCATGTTTTAGGTGGAGGTTCAGCAAATCGCAAATCCTGATTCAAAACAACTTTAACGAGAGCGATTATGTTGATGTTTTTGACTTGTGAGTGGATTTGATCTCGTCTGTGTGTGTGTTTGTGAAAAGTGTGTGCAGACCCCATACAGTACTGATGTGATCCGGTCTGTGCACACTTACACCTTGCAGCATCAAGAGCTTATCCTTATCTGGATAACGTACCTGGATACAAATCAAACTCTAAATGGGCTCATTCTGAACATGTTGACTCTTTCTCTTGAACAACTCATAAAACAAAAACCATGAACTCAGTCCATCATGAAGTGCTATATAGTCATTTTAAAGATGGATGACTGCCTGTGATCTCACCTAAACAAGTCCAATCAGTCCAAACGTCACCAGCATGTCCACACGGAACACTGGGCAGAAGATTCTGATCTTTAAGATGATTTGTTAAAAAGACCCCCAATGACACACACAGAACGCTTGTGCAAGTAAAGCAAAAATGACACTTTGATAGGAAAAAAAAAACACTGTCAAAAAATTGTACCTGTAAAAATAAAACATTTTATATTGTATTTACATGTTATTGTTCTCTAAAGAGCTAAATATATAATCTATACATTTTGTAATAACGATTTTAAACAAAAAAAAGGGTATGGGAGGAAATAAAGGCATTCCATTTACAAAAAAGTGCTATGATTATAAAAACAACAACATAGCGGCTTGTTAACATCTCATGTAAAAACCACAAACCTTCACAAGATAACAGCACACTTCCATAAATGCTTTGAATTATTACACATTCAGCTCATACAATCCATAAAAATATCATGTTTACTCAGATCCTGTCACTCATGAAGGGAAAAGGAGAGAATTCAACACTTCTACTTAATCATTTATCGACGCTGGAGGACACAAAACGCCACGTGAATATGTGAGGTAAATGATAACACTAAAGGTTACGTGTGTGTGCGTGTGTGTTTGTGTGTTTAGGATGACTCAGAGGCACTAACATGTCGACCAGGCTCCTGCTGATGACGAGGATGAAGATGCACATTTCACTTGATTTTTTTTTAAGGCTTTTTAAATTCTCCTTTTTGCGATCGGGTGCATCGTCTAGTCGCAAATACAAAACGGGAATACAAATGTCAAACGTATTCTAGACTTCAACCCATCTGGCACCTTCAAGGTTTCACTATAAAAACCACACGGGGCAAAAACGCTTGGCTTGGAAAAAATTTCTACAATTCTCTACTAGAAAATTATTGAAAAATCCTATGGAAAAGTTTCTAAAACAACTAATCTGCGATGGAAAGAAATGATCCAGAAGTAGACAAGACCAGCAGAGTTCGACTCCCTTCACACTGAAGCCGAGTTCAGACTGCACCGTTTAGCACAGACCTCCCAATAGCACACGCACACCAATGTCTCTATGTGCAAACTGCTCAAAGACCCACAAGTCAATCATGACACGTGCAAGTCAATCTACAAATCTGTCGAGTCTTAAACAAGCTGTACTCTTCACTAAACCAAATGTAATCCCAAAGGTCATCGTCAACATCTATATCATCAATTTAGACCAAACGATGCTTTTGAAAAATTAGCATTTCCTTGATTACTTTCCAGATTAAGTAGATGAAAATATATAAAGATATGACATCATATTTATATAAGTGCGTGAGGTTTTGTCTTTGGTGTGGGGAAGAAGGCATCAAGTCTTTCCAAATTAAAAGTCAAAGTTTACATCAGATCCATTTGGCTGTTTGCTGGGTTAAAAAAATTCCCTTTCATTTCCAAACTGTTTGAACATTACGTCACTAGAGTTTGAACTTGTGTTGGGTGCTTTCCATATTTTTAGTTTCATTTGTGCTATAAAAAATATTGATGCATTAATCAATCTCTCAAAAGGAACTAGGTACATATTTGCCTTTTTTTCATTCATTTGTTTGATTATACAATACAGTTTATAGTAAATGTTTACTGACATTCACTTAAGCAGAAAATACAATGTATGTCCCAGTGTGTCCCGGTATGAGAAACAACCATGTAGCTTCATCATCTGAGATCTAAGCAGCAGAGTAGAATTGTGTAGGGAATAGGGAAGTGGAATCGTGCCAGATGATGTCAGAGCATTTGACATTAACACCATCAAACTCATCAAACCGACACTGAACTGGAGCACATTCTCCATCCACCTCCACTGCCTCCCGGTCAGCAACACTGACATGTTGGAAGCGGCACACGATTGGCTACACAGAAAAGGCTGGACATGTTGAAAACTGCAGTGAGAGTGACTGATTGTTGCTCATCAATCAAACAGTTTTGGCAGCCGAATGTCGTGTCACATCTTGAGCTAAATTTCCATATCAACAAAATCTGTCTTTGTCATACAATTTGTGACTATCAGTTTGTGTTCTGGTATCTTATAGTTCATGATAAACATGAGGAGATGCCATAAATTGTTAAAATGTTTTAACTTAAGAGTGTAAAATAAGCTTCTTGCACCATTGTCATTGTCATAACATGGGGAACTGTTGTATGAAAGGCTTTATAAGGTGAAACACTTCTTAGAAGTCTAAGTCATAGAAGCTATAAGTAACATCATGAAGGAAATACTTCCTGTGTGAGTCTAGATTTTTGCATTTGGTTTGGGTTAAAGTCCTCCATCCTAGTCGGAGTGCTTCTTCACATTTTCTTTGCTGTATCTGCTTCTACACTCTTCGCCCAGTGAATGGTGATACATAACAGAGGAGTGAGTGGAACTTCTCATGCAGCCAGTGTGGTTCATGTAGCCCAGATTCACTGTTTGTGATCATGAACACACACACACACTGAGACGCCCAGTAGCTCAGATGGGTGTCATCATTGTGGGTGTCATCATCATTACAGGCCTGTGGCAGGTTAGACACTGATGCTCTGGCTGGAGGATCTGCATGTGTCAGGACATTTCTCGGGCATTTCAGTCTTGGACCGTCCCGAATCCACAAACATCTTCCAGTTTGAACAAATCGCCAAAAAGTCCCTCGAACCGCAAAGAGCTCAAGCTAATGAGAATGTGAGAGGAGGTGGAAGTGACAAAAACAACAAAACTTTGTTTGTCTTGGGCTTTTTTTCTCCCTGCAAACTATTTAAATGGCAAACTGGTAGTGATACTGTGTAATGTTCCACCATCGAGACAAAACCGCACATTACAGCAGATATTGTCGTGTAATTTGAGGCATTCAGTGATTTTGGTGAAGGAGTCTGAGCTCGGCTTGTGCGTGGTTACACAGACACACACAGACACACACACACACACACAGGGCTGATGGACACGTGTGTGTAGGCTGACAACTAACAGCTACCAAACTGAGAGTTAACAGGGTGATGCTGCTGCTCAGTAGTTCCCACCAAGTACCACGTCTACAATGACAAGGATGCACTCTTGCTTTAAGGTCAAACTCGGTCTATTTGCATATTTTGGTTCATTTACTACGATTCCCATATAGTTGACATTACTGCTAACAACTTGTCAAAGTGTGTTGCCATGTTTTTGATTTGTGTCCCTGCTGCAGAGGTCTCAAGCTCAGTCCTCAGTCTGCTAGGTCTGAACACAGAGGATTCCATCACAGTGGACGTCACGTTTGCTGTCGTCACAGTTGTGTTATTACTGCGCAGCATGTTAGTCACTGTGATGGATTGAAAGCGAGAACGTCCTGCAGGTTGTGAAGTATACGGTCCCTTTAAAAATCCCAAACACATAGCAAAGGCCAATCGTGGTGTCAATCGTCATCACAAAAGTTCTACATGACTAAACAAGATCTGCAAACCAAGCTCCGTCTTCTCTAAAGAACAGGGAGTGTGGGTATGGAACTTGAGGGGAAATGTCGCCAAATCATCAAGGTGAAACTTCCAACTGTCAAAAGTATAATAAAGTAAACGGACATAACTCACAGTGAGAGACAGAGGAGGGAAGATGTCCAAATATAACAAAACCAAACCATGATATTGTAACAAACTCATACTGTAAAGCCGTCCCAACAGTACCCATTACATAACTGACTGAGCCGAAGTATGTGTGCCTGGGTGTGTGTCTGTGTGTGTGTGTGTGTGTGTGTGTGTGCCAATGTCAGTGCTTGTGATCATATACTGTGTGTGTGTCAGTGTCTGAACATGTCGTCATATTCATGGAACAGAAGTGCTAATATCTTCAATAATGTGTTACTGGCATCTTGTCCAGACTAACCTGGGGTGTGTGTTCTGTCTGCTGACATATAGCTTGAAATGTATGTCGGTATGCGTGTGTGTGTGAGTGTGGGTGCCAGATGCAGTACGTACTGGATCACTGAAAGGCCTGATGGAAGCGGGGCAGTGTGGTGTGTGTGCTCAGGTTGGATATGAAGGAGGAGGTCAGCCCTTGTAGTGAACTCTCTGCAGACTCTTGGCCTTCTGGTTGCTGCTCGGGGGGCAGCTGGACCAGAGACGCGGGCTCTTCGGCGGGCGGGTAGGCCACGCCCTGCCCTCCGCTGCCCCCCGCCTGGTTGTACAGCGGCCCGTTCAGCGGAAGGAAGTTGAAGAGCTGAGAGAAGTCCATCAGTGAGTCTCCTGCCGCCGCCGCAGCCGCTGCCACGGACGCCGACGACATTTTGGACAAGGGGACCTCCTCGCTCCTGTCCTCCAGCACCTGGGACTCCAACTCCAGCTTGGAGGCAGAAAGCTGGGCGTCTTCGGCTGCGGAGGAGGACGAAGGCATGGCGCTCTGTAGCTCCATCAGGTAGGTCTCCAGGTCTCCCTTTAGATTCTGCTCCCGCTCCTGCGAGGAGACGGTGAATGAGGTAAAGTTGGAGCCCAGCGGGTACTTTAAGGAGAAAGGGTTTGTGGGGTTGGGGAAGGGCTCTGCATCCAGGACGGGGCCGGTGTACATGTTGAGTTGGAGTGGCCTGGGCGCCAGCATGCCTGGGAGCTCCCCCTTGATGCCTCCGGACGCTAGGTTGTAGACGAAGGGCTCCAGCGAGTCGGCCGGCTCAGTTTTGACCCTCAGCAGCTCGCGGGCGTGGCTTTTCTTCACGTGGCGCGTCAGGTGGTCCTTCCTGCCGAAGCGCTGGGCACAGTACTGACAAAGGAAATCCTTGCGTCCGGTGTGCACCACCATGTGGCGCCGCACGTCTTTGCGGGTATAGAACCGCCTTTCGCAGTGCTCGCAACGGTGCTTCTTCTCTTTGGTCCCTCCGGAGGACTTGCCGGCATGCGTCTTCAGGTGCTCCAGCAGCACAGCGGTGCTGGGGAAGGGCTGCAGGCACACTTGGCAGGTGAGGTCCCCGCTGTTGGCCGCGTGGAGGGCCAGGTGGCGCTTGAAGCCCAGCTTGGTGTTGTAGCTCTTGCCGCACTCCTGGCAGGTGAAGGCCTCCTTGTACGGGTCGTGAGTGTGCAGGTGATTCTTTAAGTGATCCTTCCGGTGGAACATTTTCTCACAGTATGAACACTTGTGGTTTTTCTCTGGGGAGTGAGTTGCCATATGCCTTTAAAACACAGACACAATCTATCAGCAAAATTGCAAGCATCTACGCACGCATGCACAACACTTCAACACAACACACTGGCAGCTGGAGTGCAATGGCATTCATCAACATATCATTTCTGATTACTAAAGATCACTACATGACAGATGCAGGTGCAGGGTGGCGTTTCTGTACCGTAGCAGCTTGTATTTGGAGACGAAGGCCTTGGTGCAGTCCGGGTGGGAGCAGCGGTAGGGTCTTTCCCCCGTGTGAGAGTACGAGTGCACCTTCAGCTTCTCCACGCTGTTGAACGCCTTCTGGCACACTTGGCAGGGGAAGTTCTTCTTCGGCTTCCCCTCGGCTCGCCTGCGCCTCCCCGCCGCCGCCGCCGCCGGCACAAGCTTGGCTTTGTCCAGGACGTGGTCACGATGGCCCTGGGTTCCCGTGGCCATGGCACCCTAAGGTAGACCAGTTACATGGAACAGGGCACAGTGCCCAACTAGTACTGATGGAAGCGCTCGGTCCAGTCTTATGTGCTCAACACCAGCCAGAATCAAGGGCCTGACAAAGAGAAGGACAGGAAATGAGTTTGGTTTAGTGTGGATCGATCTATCTATCTATCTATCTATCTATCTATCTATCTTTCTGTTTTGAGTAACTTAAAGTTGATATACTGTATGCAGATTTAGATCCAGTAGCATGGTTTTATAAACATTCCACACCTACAGGAATTTGACAATCATTTAACAGAAAACACTGCCGAATCTCAAAACACAGAGTGAGGCTCGTGACCACAACATGGGCGCTTGGCTACAGAGTGAAAACAAGAGGACGTAAGATGTTCACTGTGCTGGAGCAGCGAGAGAACATGGAGCAAAGACAGAGCAGAGATACTTTACTAAGGACTGAGACCATCTCAACTAGCTCAGATGACTTATTCTACATTTATTTGATTTCAGACAGACATTCTTTAACATGGCAGCTCTTGTTGGATCAATCATAAACACATGGCAATAAATTAAACATATCCAGCAGAATAAAGAAGATGGGAGTCAGACTGGAGCCATCACATTAGAGGTATATATTCTATTTAAAATACAGTAGAAATTAAAAGATGCTGTTTAATTCAACTTGTTGGGAATAAAACCTCTACTGTTCCCTTCAAGTCTCTTTTTTATTATCATCCAATGAGTGGAGTGGATTTGCATAAGTAACAGTCTAAGATGAACAACAGGCAGATCCTCATTTTCATAACAAAAATATAAATGTCAACCAATATCTTTTTTAGTTTAAATGTTGTTTTATTCCAATCGTTCCTCTCTGCAGTTTGCACACAATTGTTGTGATATTATCTATTCAAAAACTGAATTTTAGTTCTTTATTTTAACATAATTAAACTCATCAATGCTAGAAGATTTGAACTAGTTTGGTGTTTATATCTTTAGTGGAAAGGAAAATTATTTAAAGAACAAAAAGAATTTGATCTTCCTCACTAACATTCCTGAAAATAAAATCACATTTTGAGAGATTTAGCTTTAATATTTACTGATAATCAATGCTATCAATACCTTTCTGTTTTCAGCAGTTTTATCATTTCATTTCAATGATTTTAACAATAATAATGATAATAACACATGAATTCATGCGGCCTTTATGAAATAAACTGAAATAGTTAAACCTGAAATTAGAATTAAATCCCAATCAAATAAATGCATTTCAGAGGAAAATAAGTGGATATTAAAGGCTAATTCCAAAACAACTTTGATTGAAATCATGTCCATTAGATTGACGAGTTCTCTGGGTTCAGGCCACAGATTTATGTCTCAAACTATTAATTTCAAAGCTGCAGCAGGAGAAGAAATACAATTCGGATTTCGGAGGGTTTTAGGATTCTAAATAACTTCAAATTACAATGTTTTAAAACTACAAACACTCATGAACACAGAGAGGACAGACGTAAACACATAGACGTGTCACTGCTGTGTATCTTCCTCTTTATCTTCCTCCCATCATCATCATTTCATCTCATGATTTCAAACAGGGAAAGAGTAAATGATTCTAACATTATCAAGCTTCCACGGTGTTTCATGTCAGCCAGCAGCTCTCTGACACATGACATCAACATGACAAATGACTGTTCTCTTCTAGCAGGTTGTGTTCTGCTACTATAAACACACACACACATCGCCAACAGAACCATGTGACTGAACCCAAACACCATTGCTACAGCAAAAGTAATGGAACTGATAACTGATGACAATAACAAACACATTTTCATTTGTGCACGTCAACATCGAAGAACCATATCAGCTATCATCACACACACGTCCACCTTACAATTCATTGTGACTAGAATAGTGCTTGATACAACTGCTGATAATAACAATGCTCATTAGTTGTTAACGTTAAGAGCAATCTGACCAACACACACACCAACCAAAGCACACAGGTGAAACGATAACATTCAGACTTCACTTCACCACTCACGTAGGCTCAGCTCACCTATACAACCATTCACCCAAACACTCCTCATGCACACTATGAGCCGAGCCAGCAGAGAAGCTACAAACCAGCAGGACCATGTCAAGCTTCAAAACATGCTCTCATGTCAGACCTCATCATGGGAAAATGTTACAATAAATTAAAATGGACATATTGTGTTAAAATGTAAAGGTTACTCGTTGGGTTTTAAGGGATAAACTTGTGAATTCTCTATTAGTTAAGATAGTGTTTCTGCTTTGTTTACCACAAGAAATATGAGCTACTTATGTGGAAAGGATGGTTTCCCTTTCAGTTCAACACAATGTGACAATAACAAGGTATTAAATGGATGAAAACATGTAATAATGCAATGTAATGTACACACACACTCACACACACATACACACAGTAGACAACATCCTCTCCAGTACACCTTCTGTCAGTAACTGTCCCAGCTGTTCCTATCGGATCTCTACACACACATGAGCAGCACATGTGTGTGTAGTGTCTCTCTCTCACACACACACACTCTCAGCACAGCGACATGACACCTACAGCTCATCCACTCCATCACTGCCTAAGAACCACCCGGGTGGACCTGCGCCGGTTCTGGTCCGCTCACACAAACACAACACACACACAAACTGTGTTTGAACCAGCAAACCTTCAGCCTTGCCTAATTAGTTTGCCTTAACTTCTTCTCCCTCCATTTTGATGCTTTTTTTTTTGACAAGCACCTCTCGCAGGTTCTAGTTTATCCCGCACACACACACATACACACACACGGATCGTATAGCACCACTTGTCATGTGTGTGTGCGCGAACATTGATCGATACCTGCACAGAGGTTGAATATAAATACAACATACATGCTCCGACTGAAACAGCGTGACACAAAGTGAGTGTATAGCCGCTACATTTGGTCGCATTGTAGCGTTACACTTTAGTCAAAGAGATGCTTGAGTCGATAAGGAAATGTGTTTACACCGCTGACGATCAATCTGTACATGAGGCTAAAATAAAAGTGACCGCGGTCAGTGCGAATATTGACATTAACGCCGAATCAAAGTGCGTCTGTTCCTGTCGGGGCTCATCGCACTGCCGCTGTTATTATATTCAAAAAAATAAGTCAAAGAAGGCAGCATGTTGAACTTTACTCAACTTTCCTTCATTCTACTGGTTCCCGTGCTCGTTAAGGTTCGTGGACACGCACCGTGACACTAATATCGCCAGTGACAGAATTGATTTGAATTTTTTCGCTCCTTGTGCCGTGCCTCGGTTCTCTCTCTGGTCCCAAGCTGGGTACTGATTAACACTAACTTTTTCCCCAGCTCACCCCTCTCTCATAATTTAAATAACCCCGATATTTTAATTCAACAACTTACTAACAATTTACTTAATTTACACCAAACTTACCCCGGATGCTTTAACATCCTTTCTGTTGCGTTTTTCTTGACTTTCAACTATTTTCCGAATTTTTAATAATTTTTTTCTCATATTTTTTGCTAGACGCGGCGGGCCTGAAAATTGTTTGCTTTCCCCTCTTTCCAGCAGCCATTGTGTATGCGCTGCGATGCAACCAAACTACAACAAGCCCCGCCCCCTCTACGTCCCGCCCACTTGTTGTCTTGAATATTACAAGCTCCTGTCAGTTTACTCGACAGGCAGTCACCGTCTATTCTCTGTAAACATTCTATTCTACTTCACTCTCGCTAAACTCACATTTAGACGCTCTATAGATTCTACAAATCCTTTAAAATCCACTAAGTTACATTTACAGCGCTAGGCGGGCAAACATGTCAGCCAACGAATCCTATTGGCTCACCAAAGCGTCAATCTAGGTCGTTAGCGTCCGCAGCTTGCTATTGGCTTGTTGTGCTGTCAATCTAGTGTGACGGCGTGTGTGATTTTCGTGGTGCGCTGCTGTAGAGGACGGACTCAACTCAGTCTGCATGGCTCCTCTACATGTGCTACCTAGCTAATTTGTAGCTTTATTCTAAACTTTAAATGTCAATAACTCAGGGAATTACTCCGATTAAATCTCTATTTATTCACAGGAAGCGCAAACAGGCTGCATACGTCACTTTACGTTAAAACCGGATAACCTTCAGCAGGAAGCAGCTAGACTCGTTATTAGCCGTGGATTAAAGCTGTTTTTTATTACAGGTAAGCTTTAATTTAATGTGCTATGTCAGTAATATAAACTCACCCAGGCCACCTATGAATAAAAATATTATTAGACCTTTAACGTTTGTGTTGGTTCGCTTTGTCGAAGGTCAGTCCGCCTGTGACATTTCATTCATAAATGTGATTGTTATTGTTTATCGGATTACATTTCCACACTGTCTGCAGGACAACAATATAACTTGAACATAACAATAGAAGACACTTTGTAATTCGGCAAACGTTTGAAAGATTTAAACCTTAAAATATACGTATAAATATTTCAAAATTAATACGAGTCCCAATTGAATAACGTCATGAGGAAGGATTTAAACTGTAACTTACATTCCTTCTTTTGCACATTTCACTATGTGTATTCAGTCAATGTAGGTATCAATGTGGAGCCCCCGGCCAATATTATTACTTAATACTGGCATACAATCATTAAGGACTGAATGTAGAGGTTTAATAATACAGTCACCATGGCAAATCATGGCAAATCCTTAGTTTCCATTAGTAAACATTGTTGGAAACAGACCTGTGTTTCGACTTCTGATGAGCTGAAAAACACACAAGCTTACATTAATGTGGTCCAAACTTAATGAGTCTTCATCTTCATGTGTTTTAAATTTGTAAACCCACCAGTTCAGTAAGGAAAGGTCTGAAATGAGGTCCCTCGATCTGGGTCTGGGTCTGGATCTGCGCCGGGCCCCCAAGTAACTACACATTATATTTGATTTGTTTTATTGTCTTCCTTTTGAACAATCTTTCACTTCTGTAGGTTTTTGTGGATGAAAGTAAATTTAGGTGCAGTGACACAGAAGTTTTAGCTTTGCCAAAAGTTCTCACAACTAGATACGTAAGGGATTCTCAAACTGTGGTAGGTGGGCAACTGCTGGTACATTCAGAGAGGAGAATTCTCTAGCCAATCAAAAGTGTAGAAATTGATGGGAATTGTGCCCATGTGGTCATTTATACTCAACTATACTGATAAAATGGCTTGATTTAAAGAATGTTTCCCCCCTAGACCCACTCATCCCTCTGGACTCACTCTCTCCTTCTGCTTGGTGAGACTAAGCCTTCAGCTTCAGTCACATTTCTAGTACCTTAATGTTAGAAAAGGAGTTTGTTGTTAGCTTTCTGCTACGTAGCTTCATGCAGTGGCCTTCTGTTTACATCACAGCGTCTTTGATAAGAGAGAAAGGACCCAAGCTGGACTTAAGCTGTCCTCTGTGTGCCTGAAAATAGCAATTTTATGTTTAGGTTTTGTATCATGAAAATAGTATTTTGTAGCCCTAAAACAAAATGTAAAACATGAAGACAAATTACTCACACAAATGTTTATTCTACCACCACACTTATTCTTTCTGAGGTGCTCAATACAGACATGCCACTCTGTGTCTGATTGATTTTTACCTATATTGGATGATTTTTTTTTTTCAATTCCTCTGAAAACCTTTAGTGCACGTGTTTGATGTGTTTACTTTATGAAAACCTTTATTTATTCATGAACGCCTGCTTAACTGAATAAATTAGATTCTGTAATAGATTCTGTTCAACTAATAGATGATGGAAATAGTTAGTTGGTAGTTGATTTAGTGCAGAAAGTGGTAGGAGTGTTTGGTTCCCACAGCGACACAAAGTAACCCTTGTGATGTAATGAGGGTCAGTCTGCCTGACTCTGCACTGAGCCCACTGCTGCCACAAAAGCAACTGAGCCACTTGATCTGGAGGTCCTGGGTGAGATTCCTTTGGTAGGACATGCAGGGGCAGCATTAGAATAAAGCAGAGTGCTCTAATGTGGAGTGTGTGATGAGCTAAGACCAGCCTGCTCTCAGTGCTGAGCTGTTGACAGGCCATGCACATGGAGGTCTGGGCGGTCTTGCTCACACTGGACCCTGCAGCGTCT
Organism: Genypterus blacodes; assembly: GCF_046128005.1. NCBI lineage: Eukaryota > Metazoa > Chordata > Actinopteri > Ophidiiformes > Ophidiidae > Genypterus > Genypterus blacodes. Next base: position 2,079,551 of record NW_027466885.1, on the reverse strand, counting down.
TGACTTCCGTGTTACTGGTTTGATACATTCTACAAATGAAAACGTGTTCTGTGCTTTCTGAAGTATTTGAATAAAACTCTCATGATGTACACATTCATGGACAAAGTTAGTTTTTCTGCAGATCTGAAGCCTTTTAGAAGAATTCCACACTAAAACTTATTCTTTGCTATTTTCATTGGTAATTTGCTGACTTGTTGAATGATTATCAGGAAAATGAAATGTGTCAGGAGCCCTTCTAACACAAACAAACTGACAGTTGGAAATGCGTGAAATGATAAGGAAAGAAAATACTGGTCCAGGTTACATGTGTCTTCCTCTTTTGTGATTGTCTCCTTGACTGATGGTGTTCAGTTACATTACAGGATTTGTCTTTTTATTTTGGGGGACATGGCTTCAATGTTCACCACATTTATGCTCATGTCTTCTTAAACCAAATAACTGATCCTGTTCATGTTGTCCATCTACCCACAGATCCACATGGCTAAAAATGCACGAAGAGTTCGGAATTTGGACACCAACCCCTGCATAGAAGTAAGCAAAACACACACCGACTGGAACATCTGCTGCTGGTGTGAAGCCTTTCTCATGTTGTTCTGCTTTTCTTCTGCAGGAAACTGACGCATCTCAGAGGTGTTTAGATGCCCACAACTATGATAAGGCCATGTGCACCGTTTATTTCCAGAACTATAAGAGCTGCAGAAAATACTGGGTGAGTGTGATCTTCATTATGTGCACTGGACTTCAATGGATCATATAGTAGATACAAAGAACAAAAGTGATGTAGCTCCAAACACACTGGCAGCTGATCCAGCACACATCCATGAGTGACGTCAGGTTTGTAAGGTTTCTGGATGTCATGTGTGTGGTTTCCATGGTTCTACGTTATTAGACATATGTGCCTTTGACTTACCAGATCTGTAGGCTTTTGGTGTGGACCCTTACTGTACTTAACATCGCTAAAAGCCACTAAAAGTTCATCTACATTGGCTTTGAATTTTAGTTAGATCCATTTCTGTTCAATGTGGCCTCAGCATGACATGTTACACCCAAAAGCCTGTATTCTTTTACTTGAAGCAGCTGAGAGAATGTTGAAATGTTAAAAACTACGTCTCCCAAAGACAATGAATTGGACAAGGCGTAACATCATTATACAGTAGCATAACACAGTTCTATGGGGCAATCCAGGATATACATCAACTTTTATTGTGGTGTTCATAACCTCTGATCTTTCCACTGTTGAAATAATTGCACATGGTTCTATAAAAGTCCATTCAAAGTCTGTAGACTTGGTAACACATACCTTCAGAAAGCTAATACTTACAAACGATGAAGAGCTGCAGCATGAACCTCAGGAGCACTGAGCTCTGCGTACTATATCTACCATCTCTCCATAGGTGTGGTCACTTGATGGAACAGTGGTACATTCCAGATCCCGACTAGTTAAACACACCTGGTTTAGCTCGTTAGGTTTGTTTCGAGCAGGAAGAGCACGAAGTATGAAATCAAATCGTGGCCTTAGTCTCCTGTATTGTCTCCTTGCAGCATAAGATCATGGTACAGAGAAGGGGAGACGGTGTGAAGCCTGACATGCCCACAGCTGCAGAGAGACAGCAAATGCTCGCTGCTGCCGGAGGGAAGCCGTACTGAGGATCAAACCGTCCAAAGAGATGCTCTGATGACGCGCAGGACAGGACACTGTTCTCTGCTTTAGACGTACAGCAGCACCTGTGCAGTCCTGATCCCAGATGATGTACACTGGAACTGGTCCTGATTGATGATGATGATGCAAACACAAATACATAGAAAGATGGACACAGTACAAACTGGGCAGTACAGTATGATGGACTTTAAGTGTTTTTATTTAATGAAATAAACGTGGATTGTTGTATTTTCTGAAATAAAAGTCATGATTGAAGATCATTATAGTGTTATCTTTTGGTTTTGTCATTCATAGTCAAAAACAAGCACAGACTGACACTCTATATCTAGAGTGACACGCAAAACAAGCTGACAGGGTTTAAACGGTCAAGATCAAAATGTATTATCTCGGTGAATGCTGCTTGTTATTGCTGCAATTACTGACATTAGGAAGTCTGTAGCAGTACAGTGCCAGACAAATTGGAGTACAGTGCCAGTGCCAGTCTTTAAAATCAAGTTTTAAAGACATAAATAACATCAATCGGTGTCTATGATTGGACTATGAACTGGTGCAGTCGAAACCAGGTCCAGATACCTGCAGGGTTAGGTGATCTTACATGGCCCTCTAGTTTCTATAGTCATCTATAAGCAGCCAGTGCATTTTCTGCTCCACAAGTATTTGCAACCAAAATTAAATCAACATGTACATCACTTACTAAGGCATCTCCCGGTGGATTGATGTCTCTCAAAACATGGTAGCCGACCCAATCTAACAACGATGAGACCAAACAAAGTGCTTGTTAATCTGTTCCAGCATGTTTCCATGTCCACTTGTAGATGGTAGCAATGTTACAACATACAAATAGGGATATGATCTGATGAGTTTGAATAGATTCTCAAAACTTGCAGCTAACCTGTGTATCTTTGTGGGAACTGCAGCTTAGAGATGTGTAGAGTTAATTGTGCAAGTGGAGGCATTTGATACTTCAAGAAAATGCAGGATTGCTGTGGCAGCCATCTGAAAGCAAAAATGTGTTGTCCGTGACGCGTGCGCAAAACTGGTTCCGGGTTTAATATCGTCCCCCCTGTAACCCCTCTGTAACCCCTCTGTAACCAGAGGGGTTACAGGGGGCGCCAGACCCACTGGTGCTTTCGGACGTTGGTCCCGGTGGCCGGAAATAATATAAAAGCAAAAACGTGTTGTCCGTGTTCCCGTCGCTCGCGCGCGCAAAACCGGTGCCGGGTTTTCTATCCCAGGGGGCACTTACACTTGCAAGTGTCCCCCCCCCCCCAGACAGCAGCTGTTTAACATGAAGTGAAGCTTTGGTTGAAGGATACATCCCTTAAGAGCAGTGGTTCTCAAACTATTTCTTTTGCGTCCCCCTTTTTTTTGTTTTAATGCATCGTTTGTTTTAATGATCAATAATCTATTGTAGTATGATCAGAGTCATTGCCAAACAGTATATTAAAAAACACATTATATAGGTAGGTACACTTTGCTTTTTATAATTGTACTAATTTCTTTATGCTCAGTTAGTTTCATGGTGTGGTCTTGTTTCCACCTCAGAGGTCTGAATGGTTGATCCAGCACAGGGTGAGTAACAAACTATTGATTCAAAACTCTTTCAACTTGTGTAAGCAAAATGAATGTCATCAATGAAAGTCATAGTTGTATGGATTAGCTAGACAGTTGTGACATTAACAAACATTTTCTCATCTGGATAATGTATTTGGATATAGATCACATATTAGCATGAGGAGTAAATATGGCCTAGTTACACACTTGCTACTGGATACCATGGATTTGATTTCTTTCGCACTGAGCTCTGCGTACTATATCTACCATCTCTCCATAGGTGTGGTCACTTGATGGAACAGTGGTACATTCCAGATCCCGACTAGTTAAACACACCTGGTTTAGCTCGTTAGGTTTGTTTCGAGCAGGAAGAGCACGAAGTATGAAATCAAATCGTGGCCTTAGTCTCCTGTATTGTCTCCTTGCAGCATAAGATCATGGTACAGAGAAGGGGAGACGGTGTGAAGCCTGACATGCCCACAGCTGCAGAGAGACAGCAAATGCTCGCTGCTGCCGGAGGGAAGCCGTACTGAGGATCAAACCGTCCAAAGAGATGCTCTGATGACGCGCAGGACAGGACACTGTTCTCTGCTTTAGACGTACAGCAGCACCTGTGCAGTCCTGATCCCAGATGATGTACACTGGAACTGGTCCTGATTGATGATGATGATGCAAACACAAATACATAGAAAGATGGACACAGTACAAACTGGGCAGTACAGTATGATGGACTTTAAGTGTCTTTATTTAATGAAATAAACGTGGATTGTTGTATTTTCTGAAATAAAAGTCATGATTGAAGATCATTATAGTGTTAACATCTCAAACTTCTGTCTCTAAAAATCCCCATGAGACAAACATCCATCTCACAGCCAGTTAATTTAGTTAATGACTCTCATGGACAAATTTTGTTTGTAGGTTCTCAGACCTGTTCACCCTCCACCATGGAGGACTATGCTGATCTGTGCAGGTCCTTTGGGTAAGATCATGCTTTTATCTTTTGATCAGTTGCAGCATTTATTCCTATATGGAGACAGACACACATCTATTATGAAAGATGCCTGAAAACTATGCTATGATGGATAACTCATGAAGTCACGTACTTAATCTCAAAAGTCCCCTGAAGAGTCAGAAATGACAAGACAACCAAGCACAGTGAAGACAGAGTTGATACCAAACTACAACTAATTGCAACTGCTAGCTAACTAGGTCGACCTTACAAATTAGAGCACACATCAAGTATGTTATGGCATTTTGGTAGCATTTGGTAGAGCAGAGCTAGCTATCAGTGACTCACTGAGGTTATTAGATTAGATTAGTACTTTATTTTCATTGTGCAGAGTACAGGTACAAGCCAATCAAATGCAGTTAGCATCCAACCAGAAGTGCAAACATTTACTATATTATACACAGACTCATCGTCACAATGCCAGGCAATTGTTTTAGTAACACATGGTTATCAGCTGAAAGATGATAGATTTTGACCTTTTCCACCTCATCATCATCATGGTTACTCTCATTGTGGACACATTTCACATTTCATTTGTTGGGTAGGGAATAGTTCCACTGATGGTACTTGAAAGATATGAATATCTCAACATATCCTCCAGGCTCACTGTTGTTTTGAACACTTATCAATGATGTCTTCATAAAATCATCCATGGGGTAAGGTGATCAGTTCACTCACTGCAAAAATGTCCCCTCCTCTTAGACTTCCTGTCTGGATAGCGTCGTTGCTCCATAGCGCCAAGCGTCTGAGGAGAGACCATGCCCGCCGCAAGAAGGTCTACAGGCTCCTGCAGAGGAAGCTGGTTGGTATATGTTTGTGTTTGTGTGTGTGAGGCACTGCATGGATTTCAATGCACACTCCTGTGTTACAACAAGAGTTTCTGTTTATTTGTGCTTTTCTCCATCTTATATTCGTGCTGCATCCACTGTCTTCTAATGTCTGGATGTAGTACAGATATATATGTTGTGCATTTCTTCAGCAACTTTAGCAACTAGACATGGGTGGTCAAATAACGTGTGAACACAGAATGGCAGAGACACATTAATTGTGACCATGCATGTACAGATGTGGCTGTATAAAAGCTGAATCATTGATGAGAAGATTAAAGACACCTGTGATACTAATTAAAGAAAAGAATCCTCTTGAAATATTGCTGCAATCCAATGATTTATTATGACTTCTAAGGGGTATCAATAATTTTGTCCAGGCCATTTTCCCTGTTTTATCATTTAAATATTCTGTATGTTACCTGGAAAATCTAAATCAAAGTGTTCTATAGCTAAGTTATATTACACTTGGAATAAAGTATGATGGATCCCAATTACTTTTGTCAGTTTCATGTAAGGGGAGAAGGAGTTGAAGGAACAGTCGTGGAAGTGTCCAAAACCTTAGAATCCTCTACATTTATATATTTTTAGTGGGATGAGTAGGAAAGCAGAGGGTTAACAAGGTGTATGTTGGCTATTCAGGTAGTGATTACTAGTGGTGTGGTTTAAATGTGGTCGCAAAATTAACTATTTAACCTAATTACTGGATAGACACAGCTCAGTGTGGTCTTTAACAGCGGATTCATGCGGGACCTGATCTGACTCAGATCTCATCTCAGCTCTTCAATCCACCCTGTGACCTTTGTTCTTTTATCTCCAGATGTTTCATCAGATTGGGGTAAAGGAGGGGAACCCGGGCTGTCCCACCTACGTTTATCCTGCTGAGGTCAAGATGCTGGTACGTTCGGTGTTCCCACAGGATGTCAGTGACCACCCGGACCCCTGCCATGAACAGGTCGGAATGTTGGTCCGGAATCAGGACAGTCAGAGTCTAAAGAGGAAGTATAAAATGTAGATAAAACTTTGTAAACACAGTTATAACTTTTTATAGCCTATTATATAGAGACCACAACATAACAAGGCCACCACAAGACACTGTAAACACCATCTCAGTATCTGGAACTGTTAAAATTATGCAGTTGTGGTGGTTTGTAGGCTCAATCCATAAAACTGGTATAAAATAGTACACAAACCAACACATACACATGGATAAACATCCCTTAAATTGTGTTTTAAATGGTGTTTTATAAAAGGGACAAATAGTTTGTAAAAATGGTCATGTGACCAGCCTGAAGGCCGGTTTTGGGGATAAGCGAACTACAAGTAGCAAAGTTGGAATAGTTCAGTTATTGTAATGTAATTGACACTGCTGAAAGAAATACACCTTTTCAGATTAATTTTAACAAAAATATTTCATAGTAGCTTCACTGTAGTTAGTAACTTGTAGCTTGACAGGCTAGTATTCCAGAGTAGCGTCCTAAACACTGCTGAAAGTTACTCTCTTCCTGATCCCTTCATGAGGCTCCTGTGTCTTTCCAGGTGGTCTACGTCACTGTGGAGGACCTGCACAGTGTTCAGCTCTCTCAATTTCCTTAATCTACATTCTCAGTGTTTGCTCACAGTTTACACTGAATTGTCTCCATAGTCTTCGTTTTTTGAAGTGATTCCTTAGCACTTTTCCAAGCTTTGTTGCCAGTTGGTTTTCCATATGTTTGACTTTTCAGGGGGCCTGTCACTTCACATGAGCAAAAAAACAAGTAGTTGTTGTACTTTGTTGTTCAGTTTGACAAGTACTGAATATTATATCATCTGACGTAAGCTTCAATATTTAATATTCACATTTATTTTCACTATATCTATCATTTATCATTGAGCTCTATTTGTAAGTGCACAGGGATCCTTTTACAGTTTTCAATAAAATGTTACATACTATGTTTCACTTTGTCTGATTTGACTTTAAGCAATGACATCATAGTAGTGCATTGAATTAGTACAAATATCAGAGAAATACTGGCCCTTAAGTAACAAGATCAAAATATCAAAGAGACCCTGATCAGATTTGATCCTACATGATAACCATGCTGGGTGTTAATTAACAACAGAGTGATTCTGGAATGATTCTGGGTGTTAATAGTAAACATACAGGAGCTGTGTGTGGGACGTGTGTCTTCCACTAGATGGAGCCAGAGGATTTGACGTCAGGAACACTTGCGTTAATTACACTTACTTTAACTTAAATTAGCTCCTTTTCAGTGTCAGCTATATCTACCACTATTATGTTATTCTGTAATAATAGTGAACAAAGCGCCACAGGAGATACACTTTAATTTATTTTCTCCCTGGTTTATATATCATAACTTCTGGCAACAAAATAAAACACCAACCAACCAGTGAAAATTGAAAACGCTTGTAGATAAAATGTACAAACATAAAACATTCACCAAAATACGGAAATTATACAGACTATGTAGTGATAAAGTAAACTGATAGACTCCCGAGGCGTTGTCTTAGAAGTGTGCCTCATTAGACTTTTATTTTGAAAAATCAAACCAGTCCACGCTGGAAGTGAGTGCGGGGCTGAGAGAAGTTTTGCGGGTCAAACCCACGGCACGCGCGTACGCACGGCAGCAGTTTATCTCGTGCTTGGAGAAAAACGCAGCTTCGCTCACTGACATCATGACAAAGCGCGGTTATAGTTCGGGGAGCCACAGGAGGAACAGGAGCCGGAGTTAGTGACAGGTGAGCGGGGGGAAGTTCCACCAGCGGCTCTCCGTGGATCATCATGGACCGCGGCGGCGCTCAGCCTGCCGGGGACAGCGACGGCTCCGGACGCACGCAGCTGCGCATGTATCTGACCTGCTTACCGGAGCGGTACCGGACCGCTAAGTTCACCCTGGCGGCCTATGTGGTGTGCTGGGCTCTGCTGCGGTGGTACCAGGTAAGAAACACCTCCGTGCCTTGTTCACATTTGACCTGAAACTTCTATTACACACACTACAAATACTACCAAAACAGATTGTTTCTGTGGAGAAACAATCTGACACAAGTGAAATCAATAGAAACTCTTATTGTCAACCAATTATTCCCCAAATAAAATATTTTTTCATGAAGAAATCTTTAGTTATCTTGTCATAATTACAGTTATTGTTGGATGTTTTGGTTCCTCAGGTCATTAACTCTCTAAGTAAATACAGACAAGTCACAAGTCAAACCTGACAAGTGTAAATCAGTCCTAAACTTTGAGCTTTGAGTCCTAAACTAGCCATAATGAGATCAATCAAACTTAATGTCATAATTTGTTAATTTAATGCATAATGTTTAATCTTTGTGGTTTAATATTATTTTTGAGTTTAAATGCTTTGCTTTACAGAATGGACACAAAATCAAACACAATAATGAAATTGCAAGTTACAATTAAGACAAATCCTGCACATTAAGGCATTCACAGTGGGTGGGCACTATGGAAGTGTTGAATGAAAAGTTGATTTATGTTTTGACTTGAGTCTTGGGAGGGTTGAGCACTTATGGAGGTGCTGGTCTAGCGCATTCCACAGGTTGGTTTCTGTGGCATTCATAGAGGACAGGGAGGTGTAGGGAACGGATTGTAGGCCAGCTTTAAAACACTGGAGTCCGAGTGAAATCACAGGTCATTGGTGTTAAGTCGTGTTAGATTGTGTCACGTAGAGTCTGGTTTGATTGTATTTATGATGATGTTGTAACCACTAGCATTGTGCAATGAGTGATAAAGTAGCACCTGTGACGTCATGTGGAAAAGGTCTTCAATCGGATTCCATCAAAAACATCTAAAACCAAGTGTAAGGCTGGAAATCTAACAGCATAAAAGATTAGAGATTTGCATGTTGACAACGGAAAGCCTTTAGATTTAATGAGATATTTCCGGAGCTGAGACTGAATAATGAGTAGGTGATGTCATTGTGGAAGGTCATGAAAAGTTTTTCTTGATTCAGGGCACAGTAGGGATCTTCTTAAAGAGAGGGCGTTCCAGGGAGAGGGGATTTCAGTTCATGGATCCCTCAGGTGAGAGTAATCCACGGTATCTGATTGTAGCCTGTCGGGCTTGCAGCCTGCAGTAACAAGAGGAGTCATGCCGTGAACCTGCCTGCAGGCTTGGCTCTGCTCAGCACATCAGGAAGTTCAGGCTCAGATCCAGCGTCTTAGGCTGCCGCGCTTACTTCATGGAAGTGGAGGCCAGCAGCTTTTATGCTCATCTGCTTTCATATTGAAGCTCGTCAGTGCAGCTGAGTGGAGCCACATGCAGCTGGACTCAACTTTACGTAAATGAGATTGTCAAGAATTATGCCGGCATGAAGCCAAACAGTAGCGTAACATAAACATGTGTGGTTATGGGCAGGTTTGCGTTCCAAGCATGTTTTCCTTTCACGGTTTCTAAGCCAACTTGTCAGGAATGTGGAATTACTATTATTCCAAATTTCAAAAATCATTTTCCAAAACAATTTCCAGGCCTGGAAAACACATTTTCATCTGCCAAATTGCTTTCCCAGCATTTTTGTGACCACAGACCCAAGCTAGACTTCCCTAAATGTTAGTGCAGGGTTAAAGATAACCTTGGGCTGTTAGAAGAGGAATGATGGAGGTCAGGCTTTGTGGGATTTACAGGCCTCAAGCTGGCCAGGGGTCAAAGTAAAACACCTAATATCATTAACAACTGCTGCTCTCATTAGGTCATTGTTTCTCCTCCCCTCACTCTCTTTCCTTCGTTTTATCACAGTTTGACTCCAGTATGGACGCTTTAGTAAACAGTAGCTTTCAGGGCGGCCTCATGTAGATGTAATTCATTTATTGGTAGTTTAACTGTTTATTTCCTGTGACTACCCTCACTTTGATGTCCTTCATGTGCAACACTGTGTGCACCACAGCACTACAAACACAATCAATCAATCAAGCTAAATAAATAATGTGCCATGGGCGAATACACATACAGTAGTTGGATAATGGAAGCACTGATCCAAACTAACCCACTGAGCATTTTCTTTGACGTGTGACCAATTTTTTGATCTGTTGATTTTCTCTTCGCAGAAACTCAGATGCCAGTCTGCTCCTCTCCAGGTAAGAACATCCATTCTCTTCACTTTTGTGTCTGTGCTTGAGAGGAAATCCAGGTGAAACTGTAATATTACCTCCTTTTCTTTGATTCTACCGTGGCGGGGAGCACACACTGTATAAACTACACTTGTAAGCCTCTATTCTTTATGAAATAACTGGTAAATCCTGTGTGAACATAGTTTAAACTTTAGAGGAACAGATCAGAAGGAATCTGTATCTGTTTAGCCAAGCCATCTGTATGTCTTCCCAAACGTGCCCAGATTACCCACAGGGTGAGTGGGGCTGCCTCTCATCAAAGCCACTTGTAGATGCATTTATAGCATTTGGCTTATTTCAGAAACAATACTTGTCAAATGGAATGAAATCCAAAATGAAATAAGGGTCAGAAACACACACACACACACACACACACACACACACACACACACACACACACACACACACTGATCCCAGTACACGTTTGTACCTGTACTCATGATATTCCTGAAGGCCCCAGTGTTCAGGGTCGGATGGGAATGTCAGAGACCTCTTGGTTTCATATTATAAAGATGTTTACTCATCAATTTAGTATGTATTATTCTATTAGTACTGTGATTCAATGTGAAGAATCAATTGTTTTGTCTTTGCCCAAGTCAAAAGTCACCAATGGCTTAAACTCTACTGACCTTTGTCCACATGTTCCCATCCTCCCTTCACTAGGCTCTTGTGCAGAGATTCTCATTGTTGTCTGTTAACACAACACAAAGCTGACTAATTAGATATATCAGTGTTTGACACAGGGACTTGCAATATGTGAAAGCTACTCAGACTGTAAAACACAATGTATTTTAGTCACATACAGCATTTAGGATGGATGAAACATCCTTGATTGCATCTCTGACAGGTTGCTACTTGCTTACCTCATAAATGTTGTGTGAGCTCCAGAGGAGGAGGAGCACGTTTGGCAGCAGATGCTAAAGCTAATGGTTTCACATGGAGTTGTGGGATTGGGCCAGACTGTGAGACTTTATTGAAGCCTTTGCTCACCTTTTACCTGCTTTAATGTGTATGGTTCGTTGCTAATACCCCCTTTATATGAGTCTTAAGGGCTCACATGACTCAAGCTACCAGCCGAGTAGTCGAAACCATATGTGGGCTTTTCATACTGTAATGGTGCTTATGGGGTTAATGTGATACTCCTACAGTAAATTAAGAGGAATTAACTGGCTTATAGCTTTCTGATGTGTGAATTAACCCTTTAAGGAGATCAGGGAAAACCAAACTTGCCTCATATTACTTGACTTCAAATGTAAAGTCGAGAGAAATTGGCTCTCTAAACCTTGACAATCCCCCGGTGACCCTTGTCTTTGTTGTCAGGGCACCTTCACAGCAACACGCACGGCAACAGAATCACTTCCAGTACCGTGACCCAAACATGACCCTGAAATCTGGTCTGTCAGCGGTCTGCCTGGTGGTTTCCCGGGGGACGGAGCTTATTGTGTCAGAAAGCGAGCCTCGTCCCTCACTGTGAAGACGCAGTGTAAGGAAATGTCCTCGCTGTAATTTACAAGGAGTTCAGTCTGGTTTACTGTGGAACTCACCAACCGCAGAACTCTGCAGTAATAGAAATGTTGGCGGCTGTGTCGACCTGCCAACAGTAACTCAATACTTTTACTCAGATACGGTGCTTGAGGGTCAGAGATGCTGATACTTTCTTATTTTCATTCTGGAGACTTCTTTACTTTTCCTTTCACCAGTAGTAGCATTGAAAGTGGTCAAAGCGGTCAGTGGGAGCAGCAATCATGGTTTCTGACTCCCTGACATGGTAGCCTGCCAGGACCTTTTACTCCCATCCATTCATGTTGGTCTGGTTCTGGGTGTTGATGTTGTCTTTGAAATCATTTGTGCCCCCCAATAGCGTGCTTTGGTAGTGTTAGGGTAATGCTCCTGCCATTGCCATTGCCCTTGACCAAGCCTGTAGACTGTAGACTGCACTGTGGCCGCCCACTGCTCCTAATAATTACAATGAGTTAAATGCGTTAAGTGATATTACCTCATGCACATGTTTCTACACATTGTCCCAAAAGTTAACCTGTTATCATCTGATGGTGAAATTCATCAGTGTGTGTCATGTGGGTGATGCTTTGCTTTTCGCGTTAATGGTCAGTACATTTGATAGCTAAGCTTTCTCAGTTGATTATTCTGCTCATTTAAATGGAATGTTTTGATCTGATCTCGCACACATTCTAGGACATGAACTGCTTCTATCTTGCTACCAAGGCACTTCCTCCAGCACCAATCATGCACATGCACACACTGCACACACTGCACACACTGCACACACTGCACACACACAAAGATCTTGCAGCTAATTGGACATACGATGCAACAAGAAATTAATGTGCATCTTCCTCATTTAGATTTCATGGGATGTAATAAAGTTCTCTTAGTTTGTTCTATACTAAATGTATTGAACACATAATAGCCTCAGTGTTTTAAGTTCACTGGAAGAAATCAGGGTGTGAGTTCCCACAGTTCTTTTTCTTTTCTTTTTTAAGAATGGCTGCTTGATGCTGAAATAGTTTGGTATGAAAGAAGCACAAACCTAGCAACTGTGCGGCCTCTCCAGAAGTCTGCTCAGTGGGTCCGCGTTCTCCTGGTGACTGTACGTCTTCTTTTCAAGCCTGTATTCAGAGCACTTGCAGGCATCTCAAAGGGTTTTTGAATCTGCCAGGACCACACAGTGCCAGCGACTAACTGCTGCCTCCTCTGTGGGCCATTTAACAGGCAAGTGCGAGCCTTTTACTGGCAGAGGAGGGACACGGTCAACATGGGCCTGTGTGCTTCCGTCTGCATCCATCCACGGCGTGTTACAGCAGCATTATAAGTGGCTGCACCAGCGTTGGATTTAGTCAGACATCTCACGTTAACGTCCATGCAACTAGCCAGTGAGGACAAGCTTCATTTAAAGAGCACGGACATTTTGTATTGGGTTGTGTAATCAAATTGTGAACGTGGACAGTACATGCTCCAAAATTTAATCCTATAAATTAGTTAAATGAATGGCTGCATGTGAAGCTTCAACCAAGATGTTATAACTCACATTTTTATTTGTTTACTAGTAGGATTCCTCATATTCACGCATAAATAGAATGAATCTTGACTTTCATTCATTTATGGTGCCAATGCAAACTTGTCCTGGAAATGAATCCTTGATGTTGGGAGGATTGCTTAATTAATTAATAAGGCCTATATTATTGATGTAATGCTGCCGTTTGCTGCACATATAAAAAAACTACTGAAGGCTGCCAAATTTTCCATTACTCACAAAATACACAAATAATAGGAACCTGGAAATGGACTGTAGCTGTCAGCATTTACCTTACAACTGATTTGCAGTCTTAACCCTTCTGCTTGGTATTCATTCTTTGAGGAGAGGTCATGACATGGCTCAGTCTGACAGTGTGAAGGCAGTTAGGAAAAACTTGCCTCTTTTTCTTTAGTTTTTTGAGGAATCTAGCACTGCAATGCTGATGATTGCGTCAAAACTGTGAAGCAACCGCTGGGTGTGTCAAAGATGAGCTCCGCAGGCCTGGATTTAATTTATAGAAAACACTCACAATGCAAATCTTAGTCAGAGTCCTGATGATATTCACCACAAGACTGTGAAGCTATGAAATGCATGTTCATGTGTTTGTAATGCATCAGCACACACGTGAAGCAGAGCTGGCCTGAATTCCACAGCCAGCTTTGTGACATGGAGTCCTGCCTCCTCCCCTCTACCCGTCCAGTTCTCCACGCCATTTCCACCTAACATTCAAATGTATCCAGATATGTGGGTTAAATGGGTTCTCCCTGCTTTCTGATTGGACCTCAGTACACAGGTTGTTATGTGGCTCATGTTTCCTCCTTGCTCCTTTGGGCGATCTTTCATTTACTTTTAATATAACAAATAAGTTTAATACTGTTGGCAACTCCTGATGCATATTGTTGGAAGTCAAGGTGGGTTGACGTTTTCTGTAGGTATCCCAGCTGTATCGATTGGATTCATACCTGCATGGGTATAGGGGCGGCAGTAGCTCAGTCCGCTGGGCCGGACAGCTGGGAACCGGAGGGTCGCCGGTTCAAGTCCCCCGTGTGGACCAAGTAAGCAGACTAGTAGCTAGTGAGTTGCCAGTTTGCCTCCAGAGCACTGCCGAGGTGCACATGAGCAAGGCACCGAACCCCCAACTGCTCCACGGGCGCCGAAAAATGGCTGCCCTGCACCCCCTCTGTAGTGCATGTGTTTGTGTGTGTGATATGTAGGGGTTGCAAGACAAATTTCAATTGTGTGTGATTGCTGTCAGTTGCATGCAAAATGACTTAAATAAACTATCTTATCTTATCTTATCTTATAGTCGTGATTGTGATCTGATTACAATGTGAGTCAGATCACACACACTTGTGCAGCATCTTTCCTGAGAATGTCGCATTCATATTTCCCACAACAGCTGTGACCTTCTTCATTTTTCTACATTCTTTCTTTCTTGTCTGTCTTCATCAAACAGCTTGTCTGCTTACACACACGCACACACTCAGTAAATCAATGTCCAGAGGCTTGGATCACATTCCTGTCATGGGGCTGGGGATGGGTGGTGGGGGCGATGGGCTACCATCCAAACTTTCACACAGAGTTGACACAAGAGAGACACTGAGGAATCCGGATGGGCTGTGGGGAGCGAACACTCTGCTGTCCCATTTCCCCCATCATCCTTACTGTGTCTACGGCTATTCTCTTTTCACTTCCTGAGTCGACATCATTTCTGCGGAATCGATAATAAAAACCTGGCCCAGATCAGTTTGGATTTTGCCCCGAGCCAAGTGTGGGTGCAGGTCAGAGGTCATAAGGACCTTATTACACAAGATTTGTAACCATCTGGCTCACCGAAGCTGGCAGTTTACAAAGCCTGTTAGTACTTACCACAGCAGTCATACATCAGCTCCTTATCAATCCTTTTATCTGACTCCTTGTCCATGAAAACCTTTTCCACAGTAACTTGGATGATCTCTCTATCTTAATTAGGTCAATGATAATCAATAATGTCTGAGCTGTTCTGGATGGAGCTCTGTAGCTATTGAAAACTGAATCGGCTCCATGTGAACTAGATGATAGTGGTAGCTGCATATTTGTAGCCCTGCTTGGCACTCAACTCTGGCTTTCTGATCCTGATCCAGATCCTACTGATCCAGATCCAGTGGTATCCAGTGTTTTGGTTTGATGGCTGGCTGTAACGACCTTAGTCTCTGCTATCATCCAGTGGTAACCTCGCCGTAACAAAGGGCCAAGCAGTCTGAATGGTTGTTTATGGCCTAAAAAGAATGGGGTAATTCGGGTCAGTACCCAGGTCAGTAATGGCAGTTGGCCCCATCTCCCATTGCTCGACTCCTAATTCTAATTTGGGCTTCACAGTCCTGTAGGTCCAGCACAAAACTGGCACCTCAAATAAGAAAAGCAGATGTGAAGGTGCAGCCAGACCACAGTTTGCCCACAGTAGCCGGCCTTTTCCTGTCTTTTGTTGTTATTTTGTGCATTTGCTATTTTAGTCGCCTGGATGTTAATGAATCCAAGCAGCAGCAGTGTAACCACAGGGCGGCACTTCCTCCGCTTAGTTCTCCCATACGACTTTAAAAAGCAATTGTCACAAATTCCTCCATTCTCCCACAACTTGCGGGGACTTAAACTCTAATAAATACAAGGCAGACAGAACCGTGACTGCTGTGTTCCGGGGTGTTTGCTGGTGTCTCTGTGTGTGGTGGGTTGTGCTTTTCCCCAGTGAGTGGGTTTGGATAGTTGACAGGATGAATTTCAACATTTCACAAGAGGAAAATCACTTCACAATCTGTCTGTTGTGTTCCATACAGTCTGGTTTGGTAGCAACGGTCATAGCACATCGTGTCAGAAGACCTATGAAGTTTTATATACAGTGTGTGTTGCAAGCCCACACCTGGACAGTTGCGACAGAAGTCCGAGCACAATGTGACCTGAACAGCTTCACTCCGTTTTCACTGAGGCTGTAATATTTAAGTTGTCTTCCTGAAAGCAGAATCCGTATAGTTGTAGCTATGCAGTGTGGCATTTTGCATCGAACCATAGCTATTTAATATTCTGCACTTCCTGGGGTTGAAGCCTTTACTCTGCAGCCCGTGGTGGAACCTGTTTAAGTGTGAGACACAGTACACCCGATCCTTGTGCCAGTGGGGGCCGAGCCTCATTGTTGAGGTTTTCAGGTTGTGTGAGAGTTTTTTCTGTGGGTGGCCTAGTTTCAGCTCAGGAGCCTTTGACTCTCTTATAGTTCCACGGATCTTTGTTCTGCAGACAGACCATAGCCAGCTTTAGGCCACAGACGTAACTGTGTTATGTCACGACACGGCAGCTGGAAACATCAGATCGAATATTCATCCATTCATCCTTTCATCTAGCCTCCATCCATTCATCCATCCATGTGATCTCCTCACAGAAATAAGCCAGGGATGGCATGGGACACGAACACAGGAACTTACATGTTTGGAGCATCAGAATTTGGTCAGTTGTACCTAGAGGTGTAAATTTGTCCGGACCAAAGACAGTGGACATCTTTTGGGTCTGTCACAATACACTCCTCAGTCTATCAGTCTATCTATTGTATGTTGAGGTATCTCTCAGCCCCGGTTGGAGGTCCTCTCTATGTAAGCCATAGACTTGGGGGGATGTCAACAGGCTGCCATGATTTTGTTTGTGTGATCCACTCAACCAAGACATTCATGACATCACTTGTTTGTGTCAGTGTAAGCTGGGGCTTCGGAGTTGGACCGGGTCACTTTGATCCTCCTCTAACCCAAATTCCTCCCCGTCCGCTGAAAATAGGGAGGAAGAGAAACTGGTCGGAAGGCCCAGTAGGCAAACAGAAAGGGGAGAGGAGGGCCAAAGAAAGCATTCCTTCCAAAACGAGCCAGAGGGACGGTAATGACTGACTGACTGCTTTTCTTTTTCTGGACTTGTGGTTTGTCTGCATGCTCATTAGGTTTCTCTGGCCTCCAGGCTGCGTGTGTGTGCGTGCGTGCGTGAGACAGCAGATGATCATCTTTTGTATTATTTTGCAAAGTTGTTCACTAGTTTTCTGAGGATGTTTCTGTGCACTGAGTCAACCGAAAGATGAGTTTAGAGACCCTTTGTCTCTTGGGGACTGAATTGAGTGGATCTTACTGTCCTTCAATGCAGTAAATGAATGTCTAAAGGCAAAATTCAAAGTTCAAATAAGGAGATTTATTCATATAAGAAGTCAAAATTAACTGTTATTTGAGTTAAATTAAATTAACTCAAATGCAGGCCCTAAGAATCTGTAGCCACTAATCAGACACATGATCTTCTACTGTGTGAGCACCTTCATCTTAGCCTGGAGAGTGTGTCCTGCCTCTAGGACAGGTTGGGGTTTTTCAGGTCTGCAGAGGCTATAAACAGACGAATACACAAAAAGATTACTTTCAGCTTTAACACACCAGCATGTATGATATGTTAAGCAGAATACGATTACCAAATATGGATTTAAACCCTTCAGGAAGCCTGTGTGGTTGCTAAATACTTGATGTGGTGAGTCCAGTAGATTTCTGGATCAGCCTCCTCAAGCAGCAGACACACTTTGGTAGGTGGGCATTAAAGAAGCATTTCCTTTGGGGTGCAAACCTCAGGTTAAGCAATGACATCCCAGCCATCCAACCTGGAGATTTCACTTCACATAGTTACTGATTCCTATTGTTATGCAAATCTGCTCATATTTTAATTGATCTAAATTGAAAGTTAATTGGCCAGAAACCCTCTGCATCATTTAAAGGCTCAGTTCGCACAATCTAGAAAGACAGTCTTACCCTGCAGACAGTATAGATTTTCTGTAGAAAGTGTTGAGATGTCACTGCTGCCTGTCAAATCATGTTCCATTGACACAAGGTTATGTGGTCACTTTAAATAGATTCACATCACTCTTTGTCCCTGACGGTGGGAAAGCAAAACATTGTCCAGTACAGTACAGTACGGTCGCTATAAAGTCTTTTTTTTGCACAGAAAGGCGGTGGAAACGTTTTGGAATTTACATTTCTGTGTCATGCAGACCCGCCGATTCTTTTCCTGTTTACGGCGCTCTGCTAGGTTGTTTAACTCTTTTCTGTCGGCTCCAGATTCTGGGAGAAATGAGCAGCATCTTGGCTCACAGTCTTGATTTGGTGTTGCCAGATTATTTGGGGGAGGAAATACAACAAGCAGCTGACAGGAAGAAAGCAGACAGAAGATATATAGGCTTTAGAAGCATCATATTCTGGAAATCATGCTACATTAGCCAACATGCAGAGTTTAGTGGAGCTGATTTGCATGTTTCTCATCAATAATTCAATCCAGGCAAACAAAGCGGAGTGTTAAGTGGCTACTTGTTTGGAGCGGAAGGGGTGGAGGGGCTACATGGCTCTTTGCATGGTGTTGGCTCGGGCCTCTGGAGCATTTGTTATGCAAATGAAGGAAAGGATGCATGATGATTTCCCCTTGTAACTGTTGGTTACCCAGGAAATATGGAGGGTCCGCTATCTTTCAGGCACTGCCATGGAGAAAACAGACTAGCACAACTGTTAAGTCTGGTGTTTATGTTCATGGCGGAGCTTTAAACAAAGTTCTTTACTCTGTTTCATGAAATCTCTGTCTCTCTCTGAGATACATGTGCTCTTATCCTGTGTGATCTCTACAAGTAGAGCCACATTATAGTCATTATCAGCAGATCTGTGACCCAAACTATTTGAAGAATTTGATTGTAAAATGCAGGGATTTTATGGTCATGAAATCCAGTGCCTCGCCTGAAGAGTCACGGCCTTTGTTTTTGACGGGGGGAGTAAAGATGAAGGTTCAAGTGTTTTTCCCAGGCTCTCTGTGCTCCACTGGGGTTCTCCTCCTCACAAGAGAGCAGCTATTGGAAGTAAAAGGCCCCATTTATACCTCACATTCAAATCTGCCTCCAGATTTGGGAAAATGCTTGTTAACCCTTTTATACCGAGTACATTGCCGACACAATTTACACATGTTTTATATCTCTGGCTCTTAAATCTAAATCATAACAGATAGGATTGTTATTTTTTTCTAATCCAAGGAAGTCAGCCTTTCTTGTTAATAGACCCAGTGTAGGACTCTCGTGCCCAGTCCTATGAGGGCCTCTATCCTGCCATTACATTAATTGCTTTCACTTTGTATACCAAGTTCTCAGGTGTGCTCTCAGGTACTTAGTATATTATAATCCAGATAATTTTTGGGATATAGAAATGACTTTTTAATGTTGTCTAATGCTGCCAAATGTCCCAGTGTGGTCTATGTCCTGCTTCACTTGTTGGGCTTTCAGCACAGAATCGTTGTACGTGTGAGCTTAGCATGTTGCAGCAGCACAGGCATTGTGATGCATATGTGGAGGCCACCATCTTGTGTGCCAATCAGAGATGTTCTAGAACCTTCCCCTCTCTCTCCCATTGGCAGGCCTTGTCAATACAGTGAAAGACACGATGGCCTCCCGAGGCCTTACAGCCTGCATGCCTGCAACAGCAAGCTATGAAGCTAAAACTATGATGGCATGTGTTTACAGTCTCCAGAGCTTTGTGTAGAGGTTCGACCTCTGACCCCAGAGGCCGGGTTGTGTTTCAGATTGCACCTTGTTAGGGAATATTTTCAGAGGAATGCCTCACAAACAGGTGGTTCTCTTTGGTCACGCAGTTTGAAGTTTAGATTTAACACCACACTGTTGTAGTTGGTGAGCAGCGTCCTCAGCATTTCATGTGTTCTCACAGGAAGCAAATAGATGAGATGAGATGAGATGAAGCTACTGCTGCTTACAATGAAGGCTAATTATTTGTGTTTGGCACGGAGGAAGCTTTCAGGCCGATTGCTCCAAAGTGAAACGAAGAAATACGCGTCTGAGTTACTCACAAATACGTGCATACGCTTTGGTAGGATATGTTAGATTAGAGCCAGCTGGCAGTGGCACTCGCTCTGGTTTTCAAAATGCTTGAAAATGTAGTTTTATTAAGGCCTGGTTATCTGCTGGAAGTATAACTGATGGATGTGCTGGGTGTAACCGGAAGTTTGTTATTCTTAAAGTTGCATTCTCTTACTTCTCTCAACTCATTCTAAGTTTGTACAACAGTTTTGAACACAACCTTGTAAGGTAAATCAAGCTCAATATTCATCAGCATGATGACAACAAGGAGTGTGGACACATGCTGAAACTTTGAAGTGACTACCAGTCACTGTTGCTCTTCTGTTTTGTCTATCTCATCCTCTTCCTCGGCTCCCGAAGCACATCAGAGTTTTTGTGCCTCTGTAATCCCGACAGCAGCCAGAGAGCAGACATTTATTTCAGGCCTTCTAGGAAGAGAGGCGCTTGCTGCCAGAGAACTGCGTGAGCCACCGCTGCTTCTCTGTGCTCACTTTGGTTTGATGAGAGACACCAAGCCGTTCTTGAACGTAGTCCATTGATGACCTGAAGCAAATCAAAGGGACGCTTTGAAAAGGAGGCGATGTACCAAGCTTGGCTAACATGTCTGAAGACAGCACATCTTCTTCACATCACACAAAGCAACATGTGGCTTTCTAGGCTTTAGGGTATATTCAGAGTTGCCAACATAAGCAGGTGGTGAAGTGGGACGGCTTGAATCAAAAGATCTGCATGGAAAGTTACACATTTTCAGAGTTGAGCTGAGTGGGCGTATAACTTTATTTCTGGGCGGAGTGTTCACAGTCCACACCTCTGAGATCTCCAGTATCGGCTTGTGTTCAGCTCTCTGGGAATGAGGTTTCCATTTGTTTTTGCTGAATATTTATATTGAAGAAAGTTATGAAAACATTTTAGTGATTGATTGTATACATAAAGAGAGAGAGAAGGGTTAAATGAATTACGTCAAAAAGGAAACCTAGCAACAGCCTGTAGAGTTTACACAGAATCATGGGAAAAACAAAAAAAAGCGGAGCTACCTTGCAGATGAGAGAGGTCAAAGGTGGATGGCAGGACTGGCTTCACGCTGACAGGAAGGCCTCAGTATCTCAGATTACCACATCCACAATCTTAGAACAACAGCAGAAGACCATATGGGATTCCTCTCCTGTCAGCCAACAGCAGAAGTCTGAGGCTGCACTGAGCACCACCAGGAAAGGATTGGAAAAACGTCACCTGGTCTGACGAATCTCCATTTCTGCTGCCAAATTCAGATAGTAGAGCCAGAATTTGCTGTCAGTTGCATGAATCCATGGGGTCAATCTGTTTGACTTGCTTACAGAGAGGTTTAGCAAATTTGCACTCTAGTTGCACTAGATTGAAGGTCCAGGTTCTCTTAAAATTGACGTATTGTGTTTGTTGTTTGGGATGTGTGTGAGTCTATCATGTTAATGCATTCTGCTTCCTCAATAAATGTTCAATTCAAGGCATCCACCTGCATGTGGCTGCACTGGGAAAGCTACCATAGACCCCCACTCCCTCCTCCCATTCCCCCTGTCTGTTCAAAAAAGCAACAGCTCTCTTCCTCTGAGAAAGCTGAGTGATGATGTTCCTTCATAAGTTTTTTAAAGGTAAAACTCAGCAGTTTCTTCTGCTCTGCTTAGTTTGACTTCACCGCATGTCAGCAAGAGTTTTTCTGTGCCGTGCAGCTGTAGCTCTCACTTAGTTTGGTTTACAGTCCACCCCGTCGTCCATCCTCAGCTGCTATTGTGGCATTTTATTTTGCCAAGGTAGACAATTGTGATGTGAGTTTCAGTAATAATTCATACGGCTGGAACTGTGTGCTGTTTTTTTCTGAGGAAGTATTGCAATGCCCAGCCACCAAGCCTCCAGCCTTTTCTGTGTCATTGGAACTTATGCAGCTCATCTCCTACACTCAGAAGCTATAAGTAGATGATGTACTCGATGATATAATACTGATTCCACGCCAAGATGAATACGATATTGCATCACTGCTTTAATCCCCACCGGCAGTGTTTTTAGATTGCGATGTTCAAGGAACCAATCAATCACACTGAGGGTAGGCGGTGCATCAACAGTGTTATGTGCTGTCATCGCATGGAGCAGGTTTATTTTTGGTTTAATATTTCTTTGTTTAATATTTTTTATTGAGCTTTGGGCTGGGTCGGGAATGTTCCTGATGTTGTTGCTCTTTAAAGTCGGTTGAGACGTTGTATGTGACATTTGGCTATACAAATAACATCGACTTGACTTAACTACATAATAAGTAGCTCGGATTTGTAGTAGACGCTCACGTCATTAGTAGAGATTAGATCGAGATGAGCAGGTTTGATCAGCCACACACACACAATATATAATTTAAGACTATCCAAGCCATTTCTGGCACCACAGTGCTATTGCGACGTCAGTTGCGTGCTGTGGCATGCAGCCAGTCTGGATAGAAAGATATGTTTTCTATTTATTTTGTGTGTGTGTGGAACAGGTGAAATTATAGGTGTATTATAAAAGTTACATTTTACAACTTTCACGCTGTTCCACACAATCCACTCTGTGTGTGTTTCAAAATTAGAAAATGACAGTGTTTAGTTTCAGCCTCTTAGGTCTGAACTGGTTTGAATGAAACTTGTGTAAATGTAGGTGTTGACTTGTGCGTCCTGTGGACACAATTGGCCATGTGCGTAGGTGGGAAGCTGGCAGAGTGATGTTCTTTTTCTTGTCAATAGGTGCAATATATTTATGGTATTATATTTCTAATCCTTATGACAAATAAAGCAGTTGGAGTCCTGTTATTCTAGTTCTTTGTGTAGTCCTGTTGGTGTGAGGTCAGGACCAACGATGCCTTGCCAAGCCTTGGTGGGGGTTTGTGCTCTAATAAGTGCCAATCTTGTTACGGATGGAAAATCTTGATAAGTGTATAAACTGGATGTTTGGGACAGTGTGACAGTATGATTCAGGCCAGAGGCATGCGAGTGGATTCCTGGGAGTGATCCACACCCTCTTCTTCAGTCCACAGGGAGCTGAGCCTTCACGCTGCAGCTCTGCTGGAGAGGAAGCACAGGGGCACACACCACTGCATCACTAACACACAACAGTACACACGTACAATAGACACAATGCAACTTCCACTTGTTTCTCTTCCTCCTCTTGACTTTATTTGTCGAGGGAAATACAGTTGTATCTAATGCTATATGTCTTTATTTACTTGTTATTGTTAGGGATCAGCTCAGTCTGCTTATCTAACAGTATCAACAGTTTGCAGAGAAGGTGGACGTTGCACATTGTTTTGGATCCGACAGGGCTGTAGCATTAATGGAACCCGTCAACATTTTGGTAAATATTCCGGTTTGGTGAGAAGACAAACACACAGTATTACACATATTTATATTTTTCAGGTGTCATATGAAGACTTAATGGGAGCAATTCTTAAACCCCCTCCCAAAACATGGAACTATTCAGCACCATGCTTAATATGTGCTATGATCTTTTCAGCTCATTCATAAAAGATTACCATTACGTTGTTGTAAGCAGAGTGAAAGTTGAAAGCCAATGAAATCAACGTGTGAACGAGCTGCTGTCAAAGCTAAATGGACAAATGTCAAATCAACAAAGGAAAGTCAAACTCGCTGCTGTAGCACTCTGAGAGACGTGGTCTGTCAGTCCTGCAGCATCTGGGCTGTGTGTGTGTCTGTGTGTATAAAACAGAGAGGTGCAGAGTGGAGAGGCAGGGAAGAGTGAAGATCTACTTAAATATGCAAGAGATCAGATCGAAATCCACCACTTGGATAAACTTATAAATCAACTGAATGGGCTGTTCTTTATTGATCGCATCATCGTAAACTTAAGAGCCAAAAACAGCTTCCAATCTTTAAATGAATGGCTTATTACTAACATTTATGTCCACATATCAAACGGGTCAGAAGCACAGTGTCTCGCTGTCGGCCAGGCTTCTCCCTTCTACTCACATTGTCCCACGGATCCATAAATGAACAAAGACTTGTTTCACAGATTAATCTGACTCCACATACTTTGCTGTAATCCGTCCTGTTCCACAACTAGGACCAGTAATCTCACAGGGAAAGAAGGCTCGTCTTCCTAATTCAGAACAGCCACAGTGGACCCCAACGCCAAAGCTGCTACCGTTTCTGGCGCCACATTCGACATGTTACAACTTTGATCAGACTCAGATTACATTACAATACTTTTATTCGATTTTTTTAAAGCTGAGAAACCATAACTCGATAGATATTGTCTGATATTGCAGCCACTATCTGCTGTAAATTGATAGGACACAATGTGACTCATGCATTAGGCTTGGCTGAGTTGCGCAATGCTTTGGCTACACACACATACACACAACAAACACTCTGAATAGCTTTAATTGCTCCTAATTGGAGGTCCGGGAAACCATCTGTGAAATGAGGGGAATAAAACTGTCCCGATCAGAGCATCAGGGAGTTTAGGTGGCATCTTTGCATTGCTAGCCGTCTCATTTATGTTCTTAATGGTTTGGCGGTGAGAGTAGGTCAGGAGGCCAGCGCTCTCTCAGACTCGCCCAGACTCAGGGCCAGCTCAGTCGTCAAGGCGACTAATTTTTCTTGACCGACATTCTGCTCTCACACCAGTTATTAAATCTTGCCTTCATTGTACTTGTCAGGAGGTGGATAATGAAACCATCAGCGTTGTGAGGTTCACACCGTCCTCATTGTTCACAGTGACTGATTAAAAACTCCCAGCAGGCTCCAGGGTGTCTAATGGTTTCTGGCAAATCTCCAGTGGTTCCTATGGTCCAGGTTTGGCTCTCAGGTTGCTTATTGTGTATCAGCGTAGCGTCTTAAACACAACTGTCCCAGAGTAACAAGTGATCTCAAAGGTCAAACTGGACCATGACCCCAAATCTGTGTGTGTTGTTTCAAAAAAGAACTTAATTTATCGTAGAGACATTTGTGTTTCTTCATTGCTCCACGGACCGTCACCTTATTTTTTTACTCGGATGCTCGATGCAAACACTGCCTGATGATGTAGTTGCACCGCCAGAGGTAGGATAGGAATCAGATCCCCCCCCGCCCCCCTCAACCAACCCACCCACCGACACTACAAGGGGTGCTGGCAGCTCCAGGGTCGTTCTCATTCTGGGTGGAACAATCGCATGGATCTGTGTTATGAAGAAGCAATTGTTAGGACAAGCAGCTGCCACAGGGTGTCACCAAATACTTCAAAAGGCTTGAAACTTAAAAAGGAAAGTCTTGACCTAATTCTAGTGCTACCACTTGGCTACTTTCACGTCAGCCTAAAATGCTGGTAAAACTAAGGAGTGTTGTACTTGGATTATGGAGTATTATTATCTTCAATGGAGTCATTGGAGGTTTTATGCATGATAAGAATATTCCCACAATAAGGGCTACATCACGTTCTTTGTACTGGAATTTGTTGATAATTAATTGTAATAGTGTACTTTTTCCACAAATGTCCATGTGAAGTGACAGTGTGTGAAGCTGTGTTGTTGGCATGTGGCAGCAGGAAACCAGCAGAGATAATGAACTCTGCAGGGAATCGCATGCAGTTATTGGATTCTTCTTTCCCACACTTGGTTATTAGTATTCCAGCCCTGATCCCTGCTCGTTTTCACTCGGCCCCTTTTGTGCTGCGTTTTCTTTGTCGCTTCATTTTCATTGGAGGGTCTTCTCTGGAGGACACACACACTGGATCAAGTGAAACAAGTGAAAGGACTGCATGTGTTTTTATCATATTTTGAATGTTTACAAAGTGTTAGAAGTATTAGATTGTTACAGAATGGGGAAGCACAAGGGAGGTGGACATGCAAATCAAAGAGGACATTATTCACTACGAGTACACACACACACACGCACACACACACACACACACACACACACGCACACTCTCACTATCTCTCTATTGCACACAAGCACACTTTATTTACACAGAAAACCAGGAGTCGTCATGATTTGTAGAATGTTTCAACATCAGCAATGTCGTCATTATGTTTCACACTCCCTTCTGATTGGTAGGCTTGCACAAGTGGGTCATCAATGCTGTCTCTCTGTGAGATTTTGGCCTCGTCACTGTCAGCATTTGGTCACAGGCATAATTTCTCCCTAAACATGTATCTTTCATGTCATTACGAAAGGAATAGAAAGTGGAAATGAGATTTGTGCGGTGCTTTCTGCTGAATGGTTTAGATGGCCAGGCTGGTTCTTCACAGAGAAATGCTGTATTCTGACATTTAGAATCACTGGCTTGCTGCTCATTAGCTATGCTTTTTGTTCGGCTCTCAAAGGGACAGAGAGAATATTGGCCCTTTAGCGTTGTGTAAGTTGTGAATGGATGTCTTTGTTAGCCGCTTGAGTGCTCTGTTTTCATTGCAAGCTGTGGAAAGTTAGCACAGCAGCCTTACTCAGGCTGATTCAATGGTAAATGTTGACCTTTTGCTGGCTGACATCAGTTCGACCCACAAATCATGAGAAAAGCCTCACTGTCTGTTTACAGATTTAAAATGAGCATTCAAGCTCATTCTCTTTTGTTGTGAAGCAAGACCAGAGTCCGTTTAAAAAGGGAGGAGGTGTAAATGTGTTCACTGTCAGAACAGTGGACATCTTAACCTGCATTAGCATCACACACATTACTGTTTGGTTGCTGGGATGTTGCTGTGAAAGAAGCTTTTCCTGTATTGTCCTGATACCTTTTTGTTTTACAATGCATCAATTTGTAGTTTTAATCATTTGAATCATACTTGCACAAGTTAAATTCAATGCAATTCAGATGTCCAGTAGCTCTAGATCTAACAGGCCAAGCACAGAGAGAAGTCCTTTGGCTTCAGTTCTGACAGCCAAATATGAAAATAACCCTCAATAAAACCGTTCTAATCAAACTTGCAGCCGCCGCTTGTGGTCTTTTTTTCTCTCTCTTGTCTGGGATGTGAGCGCCATCATTTGCGTGGTTTTCTCCTCATGAATAATTGAGCGGCTGATGTAAACAGAGACAGCTGGCTGTTGTAACTATAGACCCTATTCCCTCCATTAGGTCAGTCCTCCTTTCCTGTGTGGCACCACTTCCCTTCACTCTATGCTATCCGCCACCGCTCCGTATCTCTTTTGACACAGATCCAGTATCTGCTGGCTTCTTCCAGTGATGAGGCCCAGGCCCTGAGGGACCCTGAAATAGTGCTGCACCTTCATTTGAATGCAATGAGAAGCTGCTGCATCGAGCTGATAAAGTATAATTTGTACAAAACTGAAACATTGTGACTTTCTTGAACTATCTGACACCACTAGTAAGCCTTGTTATTGTGAAAAAGTGAATTGTCAAAGTGGATTGATTCTCTTTGGAAACCATGACGACCATCACTACTGTAAAGTATGTGCAGGTCGATCAATAGCATGAGCTGGAATCCTCTTTTTTTATTTGTTATTAGATCCATAGCAGCACAAAGCGTCGGCAGGTTTGTGTACAAATCAGCAGAACCAGTTTCACAATTAGTAAAATAAGTTTCCGAGTAATAAATACCATTGCAACTATAGACTGAACACAGAGATCTGCTTACTGTGGTAGTAGTGTCAGGTGACATTGTGATATCTGAAGTCCCCAAGCTGTTATATCAGATTAACTGTCTATAACAGTGAGCCAGACAAACTCACAGACTTCTCCAGTTTAAGTTACCTTCACCTAAGAGGCTATGTTGTTCTCATCAAAATCTGTTTGTTTGTATGTCAGCAGGATTAATGGAAAAGCCCTGAACATGATGGCACTCAGTAGCCATGCCTTAGGGAACAACTCTCCATTCTGATACAGATTCAGGAATTCAAGATCCCTTGACAGTGGGAAATGTGAGAATCAGAAGAAGATTGTTTATCATCATCTTATCTTTCTCTTCAGAACAGTTTGTTGTTAGAAAAATACACATTTAGTCTGTATTTGTGACCTTCTAGTTGAATCATAATCAGCCCTCCCACATACTGCATATATAATGTCAGTTTATCAGCAAAGAACCCTCTATCAAAGGTTCTTGATTGACCAAGACTTTCCCGTATTGGTGGAACCTTAGAGTACAATACTAGATCACGTTCGACTCCTGGGACCCCCGCCTCCCCCTTTACTCCAAGTCATTTCCACAACGAGATCAAGTTCCTCTATCTTTTTCTGCCAATATCCAGGACAGTAAGGCAGCGATTTGGGGATGACCTCAGATGATGAAGCAGACGGGGGTGGAGGCAGAGTAGGGCAGCGGTAGCGGGGGTGGGGAGGCGGGGGGGGGGGGCGTTTGTGTAGATGGAGGCGAGACAGAAGGAGAGGAAAGTGAGAAGGGAAGACGAGCGCTCAGTCTGCCTTTACAATCTCGGCACAGTGTCAGCTGCTTCTAGAGGTGAGTTCTCCTTTCAATAACCGAGGCTTAATGCATGGCAGGCACCTGCTTTGGTCTCTGCAACAGAAAGGAAACATGGAGCAGAGAGTTTGACCATTTATAGCTGCAAATGTCTGAATGTAGGATCTGCAGTTTTATCTTGCATGTGTTTGTGTTGATACTTTTATTTTGGAAAAGATTGTGTGTTCAGGGGATGTTCTTGTGATTTATAATCCAATATGTCAGCACAGTTGCATATAAGTAAGATGAACAAACACAGAACCAACATTCACTAAAGGAAGAAGAAACGACATTGGTATTTGCATGAGCAATATACAGTACGAGGTGACATTTCAGTGTGTGTGTGCGCGCCTGTGGTGGCAGAATGAAGAATATTGTATCTTGGAGCTGAAAGAGATGAGCCTTGTTCTTGTGTGTGTGTGGGTGTGGATGTGTGTGTATTCATTCATATGTATGCGGTTGTGGTGTGTGTGTGTTGGTGAGTTCGGTGTAGTCCTGCTGGTACAATAGCCAGCTGTCCCAGGAGCTCTGCCACAGCACCCGGGGCTGCAGCACCCACGTCCACATTCCCTCCATGCTGGCTGTGGGTGTCTCCGTGTGGTGACGAGGAGCTGCTGGCTCTGGGAGGCAGCAGGGTGAGGTGATCGCTCCACCGTATCTGCAAAGCTAAAGAGAAGGAGACAGAGAACAGCGGCTACAAGAGAGAAAAGCTCAAATAGATCATGTGCTCACCAAACAGCAGGTACCCTGTGCGTGTCTGTCTGTGTGTGTGTGTTGTCTTTACCCTGGCTGAGCCTGATCGGAGTTCATCCTCAGTTCATCTTAAAGGGCAATGCCACTGGTTTTCTTCTTCACATTTGATTTCTGTGGTTAAACTGAACAGTTATGATGGAAAAATGACTCCTTGTACTAAAACAAAGGGCTGTTT
Source organism: Genypterus blacodes (assembly GCF_046128005.1). Classification (NCBI taxonomy): domain Eukaryota; kingdom Metazoa; phylum Chordata; class Actinopteri; order Ophidiiformes; family Ophidiidae; genus Genypterus; species Genypterus blacodes. The sequence continues at coordinate 2,050,143 of NW_027466885.1, read as the reverse complement.
TTGTCTGGGGGTGGGCTGTGATACATGAACGGATGTGAACGTGAATGTCAACGATTTGCTACTCGCCCTGTATGATTTGTTCAAAACTATCAAATTATGATTATTGCAACACATAGGCGTTTGTACTGGGCTTGTTTTGTAGTAGTATCTTGCTGATAGGAGCCTTGACACAGTAAAAAGTGTGTGTCTAAAGTATATATTGTATATATTATGTTGACAGTATTGAGGTCCCTTGTGCACGGTCCCTAACTGAGACAGGCAGATTTCCAAGCCGTAGTGATACCAGTTCAGTCTGCATTCTTGTCGAACTATACTAATGAAAATGTGTCAGTGATTGTTGGTTCCATGTCAGCAGAGATAAGACGAAGACACTGCAATGATTTTAAAGGATCTGACGACTTCAGGTCAAAGGTACGCTTTCTTCAGGCGAAACACACATTTGGGAGCGACTGACTTTACTGAATTTAACTCAGCTTGAAGGGTTCAAGGGTCAGTTGCAGGCCGTACATTTTTTTGGTCACCCCCCTTCTAATGTGATGGCTGGAACTGCTTCTCGTTAGTGCGGCGTGTGATGTCAGCTGGTATTGATGAGGTTGCTGCTGCCCGCAACTGCTTTTCCAGGTTTGCGCGGGTCAGCCTGGACTCTTTGTTCAGCTCTGAGAGGTACTTGGTAAAGTCCACCATGACTGCTAGATCACACAGCCACTTAATATCGCTGCGGTCCTGGTTTTGCCGTCTTTGCCAGGTTTTGCTGCATGAGAGTGTTCCCAGGACTCGGTCACCGCATTTCCCTATGACGAGATCAATGAACTCTGAGTCAAGATCATTGAGTCACTCCTTAAGCTGGCAGCTGTTTAGCCTTCTGCTTGCATTTATGGATTTCCTGGCAGACCGGAGCAAACGGTCTGATATGGCACGTGGGCTGGACGTTCCCTCACCTCTGATTTAAATTAAAGTCCCAGAATGGAGTTTGGCTTTGAGTGGAAGCCATCTTACCTCACTGTCAAACAATACACCAGTAGTTGTAACTCTTCCCATCTGAATATGAGGAGGGTGAGCTGCAAAACATTCCCAATATCACATAGTAAATAAAGATTTTACAAAGATTTCATTTTCACAGCTGTAGATCACTGCCATCGCCTGTGACGAGCTGAATTTGATCGGCTGGTAATAAAGTGCCTCCACGCAGAATATCCGATCTTGTCAAACTGCGATGAAGGACAGTCTTTGTTCACTCTATGTTTCACAGATCGTAATGATGTGACGGCACACAGTGTGATCACCTGACGAGAGTAGTGCGAAGAATTCTCACACGTTTGTTTGTTCTGCCTCTCAGGTGACACTCGCTCCGTTGTCTCTCTCTGAGCGGCCACAAAGCACCAATACACCACTTCTCCAGTCCATTTGATTGAATTTCCATTTCCTCCTTCCATATTTTTGAGGTCCTACATGTGCATTGACCCAAAGCAGTGTTCCTGCAAATCCTCAGTGTGCCCCCTGAGTAAAGATGGGAGATTTTGTCTGACATATTTAAACCTTGAAGCGCCTGCACATTCAATTCAAGTTTGCCCCTTTGGGTGTTGTCACTGGGTATTAATGTTTGTGTCTGTCTGTGTATGTGTATGTGTCTGTGTGTGTGTGTACAGTTTCCCAGTTTCCTTAACGTGTCTGAGTCACGTCATGAAATTCACACTCGGCTGCCAGGACTCCATGGCAACCGTGTTTCACCACAAATACAGATTAAAGATGACACCCACTCTGTGTCATCTGCTGTTATGATTTTTAATAACAACACAATGCTGTGTGTGCATGCTTGTGCTCATAGAACAGTGGCTTTGCAGGCGGTCAGTTGTGTGGCATGTGTCACCACTTCTTCCTTGCGCACACACAGACACACACACACAATCACTTGCAGTCGGTCAATGCTGAGGTTATCTTCACGTCATTCTTAGCACAAACTGTTGCCATGGAGACTTGGACACATCATGGTATTGTATGATGAATCTTCTTCTACATGCAGCCTAAACATTAAAGACGAGAGGAAGAATGCAAAAATATGGAAATAGAAAGAAAATTAATTATTTAATAAAGATAACAAATATGGGTTTTTATCCTGCTTTGTAGATTTGAATTTTTTTTATTTACCCTTAATTAATACAGGTAATCTCATTGGGTCTCATTCTTAAAAGAGACCTGGTCAGATTGGAACAGCAATGCAGACAAAGTTACAACACAGACGATCAATGCCAATCAATTCATGGTGGGTGGGTGCTTGTTTTTTTAGAACCGAGCTGGTTTTCATTTTAATGCTTCATGGTCACAAGTAAGCCCTCCTCCTGCTGTGTCACCAGGGGAAATAAGCAGTGTTCTGTGTGTTTGTGTAGTTGGGGTGAAGAGTTAGGGGAGTTGTCCCTATCAGCCTGGAAGCTCTGCTAAGCTGTTAAGCTACTCTAAGACAACTCTGTGTCCAGTATGTGTGACATGGACAGTTTCTGGATTACACAATGGTTGGACTGAGAGGGTGGGGGTCGTGCTGGAGTCTGCAAATCAGCCTTTCTGAAGGGAGTATCTGGTTGTTTTATCTCCATATGAAATAGGACCTGATCATGAAAGCAGCCACCATATTATTGATTGTATCCATATTTAGAACTTTATTGTGTATTACAGTTTTTAAAAATGTAACAAACTGTAGTGTCACAGCATTTTTCAACTTCATGGTTTGTTGAAATGTGAAGCTGGAAATTGGAACATAAACTTTTAGTGTCACTTATGAAGAGCTGATGACTGTGTCGAGGCATTTTTTACAGGGTTTACTCTGTGGCGACCCAAGTTAACGTTTCTTGAAATGAGCAGATAAAAGAGAGGAGAAAATGGGAAAATACACCTTAACAACATTAACATTAATGTGTGTATTCATGTGCAATATATATACATATTTACAGTGTGCTTGTGGTCGGTACATAATCTGAGCCAACTACATGATTTAATGATTAAATTAGATGCTTATCGCATTTGCTTAGTTTAGTTTAGCAAGCCATGCAGATATTCATGAAGGTACAATTATAATTTCCCACTATTGATCCAGATCCAGATTAGAATGTATGCCGGGATATTGTTATTGTATCAAGTTACATGAACAAATAAGCAGCTACCTCCAGTTTGTAGCTAAAATAAGGATTGTAAGCGTGGCCCACCACATGGAGGTCCCACTTAAAACCGCTTTATAAAGAGCACTTGTCACAAGGGGGCAGCATTTTAAATGGTTGAATGCGTCTCTAAGCAGCGTCCCTTTGATTTAAATGGTTAATTTCCCCCACTTTTACCTGGATCAGTGCCTTCACTCACTCCCTGTGGGGGAGGAGCTCCTTGTTCGCGGCTTTGTTTGACACTGACCCCGGTAATGAAAGTCTGAACTTCTTATATAACATGTTCACGTATAAAAAAAATTTGACCCTTAAAGGCCACCAAGGAAGCTTTCTGCATGTGTGAATGGGAGCAGTTTACAGGTGTTGCTGAGGATGTTAGCTTTTTGCTATGTAATGTTGTGTTTACCTCTCCTTGGTGTGGTGCTGAAGGTGCTGCTGTGTATTTATAGCAGCGCTTCTAACACAGAGATCAGCGTGGATAGATTAAGCCTCGGCTGTGAGGAAGCAACACACTTTACGCGATCCTCTCCTCTCGCTGGGAGGCTTCAGGTGACTGCCGTTCACTCAGGGTAGACGAGGCTCCTGTGGAGAAAGGCGTGGAACTGCAATTTGATACTTTTATTACACACTACAAGCTTTCCCCCCTCATGGAGCTCTGGCTTAGCAAGGATGGCTGGTGATCATGGAAGACAAAACAAAGGGAGAAAGGAGGAAGAGTAAAGTGCAAAGTTGCGGCCACCCAGTGCCAGTGAAAGGGAGATCCCACGTCTGCGCGCAACAATGTGGTTATTTGTGTGAGAGTGTGTGTGGGGGACGCCATGGGAGTCGTGCTCAGCTGGTGTACCGGTGCCTTGATTTGGGTTAGAGGTGCTCCACTGAAACACTGCAGAGTAAGTAGGTACTGACTCTGAAGGGTTATGCTTAAGAACTGTGTGTGTGTGTTGTGTGTGTGTGTGTGTGTTAGTGTGTAAGTGTGCGTGGTTATGTGCACGTGCGTGTGTGTGTGAGAGTAAATAACCTGTTGCAGAGGGGAACATTTCTTTTAGTAATAATCATGATCTCGAAAAGTCAAGTTTAAACCTGAGAAGGGAAAACAATGAACTCCGTCTTGTGGTTCCGTCTTCTCACTCGTCACAATGCAGTTGTGTAACACTTGGTTATAACCCAAAGAGTATATATTATGGCCAACAGAAGATTGTTTTACTGATTACACCATGGAGAAGTTAATGGGAAGTTGTTGTATTTGATTAACAAATAAATGTTTAAACCCTGGTGCTCAGGACTCAGTCTGGAAATACAAACTAGCAGGAGCCAGGGTCCTGCAGCAAAGAGGCCCTGGAACCGCTTTTATCAGAGAATTATGTTTAAATGTCTTTATATATATAAAATATAAAGAAGGACAGTTGTAAAATAATTTATTGGAGTACTGAACACAACAATCACAGGAGGAAATCTCACTTTACCCAATCTGCTGACTATTCATTGTGCTTCTTATGTCACTAGTTGAGCATCAGAATCAAGCAGCAGCATTATGCAGATCTGCCCATCCCCTGTTGTTTTTTTGTCATTGATCTGTATCTCACCCTCCTCTTCCTCGCTCTCTCCACAGCCTCAGGAAGCCCTCGAAGACTCCCCCCGTGATGGATTTGTCTTAGACGAGGGGGATTTGAGTGCCGACCCCTTGGAATGGCACGAGAGAAGCACAGGTGGGGGCGACACATCCGATGAGTATTTTGACTCCTGCTCATGGAACAGTGACACCCTGTCAGATTGGAGTCCAGACAGGGGCGACTCTCCAGACATTTTGTCGGGCCTTGGGGACACCTGTGCTGCTCAGCGAGCCTCAGGGGGCTGCTTCCACACCGGGCAGAGTAAACCCAGGAGGAGGGAGGCCACAGCCGAGGAGGCCCACAGAGACACTACAGGGACGTATGTAAGACGAGGCAGCTGTAACAGGAGGAAAAGTCCAGTCAACCATGTGGATTTACTACACAGCGCTGATATCCAATCACAGAGCAGCAACGGAGAACTGTGCTCAATCAAGATCCCACCCCGCCAGAGTACAGACCACCTAAAACCAGGCTTCCACCGGGAACAGTCCGGCCTACAGGCTGGTTTCACGCAAACACAAATCGGCACAGAGACAAACTGTTTACACGCGCAAAGCCAATTCAGCACAGACATCCGTGAGACGAAGGTAAATGAGCACGCAGACACTCAGGAAGCCAAAACACAGCCCAGAGAAAATGAGGACAAAACTGTGGAGGGACATGATTGTACAAGGTCACACACAGGAAGCACAGACAGAGATATATTACAAAAATGTGGCCTTCGGGGTGTAGAAGTAGAGAATATAGGTCTGCTCAGCGTAAAACAGGGCGAGAGTTCAGAACGTCAAAATGCAATTGGTGAAAATGGGGACGTACAAGTGAGTTGTGACGACAAAACAGATTTATGCAAGAGTCTGTTTCATGATAAAACCCATCACAAAATAGAGAATAGGATATGCAGCACTAACACACATTCCTCAGATGTAATAGATACACAAACATCTAAGTCACTTTGTACACGTTTTACAAACAAGACAAAGCACACAGACTCGCATGTATTTACAGAAATTGTTGTAACAAATCCAAGTATCGCAGAAGACACTCAGACAAACAGAGTGCCACATATTTCATCAGAGGTTGGAGAGTCGTTCCATGCAGGAATAGAGGATATTTGGTGTTCAGAAAGTCAGTGTGAGGAAACCATCAGCAGAGAGGCACAAGCTCATGTCTGTACGAGTGCAACAAAGCTCCAAGAGGAGGTGTCAGGTGTCCAATCAGAGCATTGCGGGTGTGTTGGCATTAACTCACCCGGGACAGTAAATGAAATCTGGTCCTCCTCAGACAGCACAGCATGTTTCCCTCTGGATGCCTGTGGTGCTCCGACATTTCCCCCCCTTGTCTCACCTGTCCCTGAGACAGGCCCAGACAGGGAGGAGCTCACACAGAGGCAACCAGATCCAACACAACCCCACAGAGCAAGGTCACGGCCAGGTCATAGCCAGGATTTAATCCCTTATCACTTAGAGTGTGCTTGGACAGAAATACCAGGCCACAAACAGGTCCAGTCTGAGGCCAAGTCAGGTTGTTTAGAAGCAGGCCCAGTCTTAACTCAAACCTACTCTGACACTGGTAAGGGTTCTGAGGGACATCTGTCTCCTCACCCTTTCACTGCCTGTCCACTTTTTCCCCCCAACTACCCAGAAGAACAGGATTCCTCCCTTCTGTTATCAGAGAAGCTGGGAGGAGAGAGGGGGAGGGCAGGATCACCCTGCTGTCTCCCCTGGCAAAGCACAGAGCAGGAGCGGGAGGAGGGTGCCCATGTTTACCTCCACCAGAGGGAAGTAGTAGAAGTAGTAAGCAGAGTCAATCTCACAATTTCGCACACTGGCACAACACCGTCTGAGAACAGCGAGCTGAGAGTCGTTCCCAGGTCGCTCCCCAGTGATACAGATTCTTCCTCTACTCAGCGTGTGTCGGGTGAAATAGGAAAAACAACAGGCCCCACCGCTGCAAATACAATTTCCAGACTTGGTAAGGAAATCAGGCCAGAGTTGGAGATCCCTCAACCTCCCTGCGGCGTGGAGTCTCCTTCTCTGCTGTCGGACTCCAACAATAACACTAAGGCAAGTGCAGAGGGGACAGGGAGAGGACAGAGCACAGGCAGCTCACAAAGCAATGAGAAAACAATTTGCACCCCAGTTGAGACATTAACACAGACAACCTCTGACCTCTTGGATGACACAGACGGGCCTCAGGAAAATTCCCTCGACTCACTGGACTGGAGCAGTGAGGGCTCAGCTGTGTCTGGACTAGGGGACGACCTCCACAGCCACTCTCTTTCAAGCGTGGCTGAGGTGGATATTAAAGATGGTGCTTTTTGTACACAAGTTGACAAATTTTGCAAAAATGCTCAAGAAAATTATGTTTCATTTAACTCAGTCACACATAGAAATGAAGGCCTTGAACCTTTATTAACATATTTAGAGAACAAAGGCCTGTTAGTGGAGAGTGAATACAAAGAAGACAGGCAGTTAAGTAATCAGTCACATGATCACAGCACGCCTTACACAAAAAGATGCAGCTCGCACTCATTTGCAGAGCATAAAGTGTTTGAGGTGGGTAGAGAGCTCACACAGAGGTGCACAGTGAGGTGCTCACACTCTGATGTCGGCCTTCACCTGCTTTCTATAAGTAGTTTAGAGCCAATTCTGGAGGCTGAGCGTTCACAGGAAAGCCCAGGCACAGCAGAGGACGATCTAGAAATAGAGGCAAAGAAAGACCAGGAGATCATGAGGCCTTCTGTGGAAGACAGGGGTGTTGGTAACTTTTCAGGGGACATCCGTCGTTCTAAAAGTCCCAACTTCCAACCTGCGCACGAAGACGAAACACTAACCGGTGCTGAGTCAGAACCTGAGCTAAACCCAAGTTTAACAGAGTCTGTTGAATTCAGGACCCCGCCGGTGCTACGAAGCAGTTCTGACAGGCCCTGCAGGCCCATGACTGTGGCCTATGATAATGTGTCTTATGCAGTTAACAGCTCCTGTGATGAGACTGAAGAGACAAAGACTAAGAGGAGCAAAATGAAAGGCAGTCAGACAGGAAACAAAGGCTCGAAATTTTCTGTCTTTGCTAAGATGCCTTCTTTCAGGAAGGCTAAAGGTTTGAAAAGTGCCAAGGGCGAGGAGTCACCCAAGGAGTCATCTGGGAGTGAGTTCCTTCCATGCAGTTCACCTCTGCCTGAACATGGACTTCAAGGGGACAACTCAGACGATGAGGTTTTCCTCAAAAGCAACATCCTCAACCAGTTCTTTCCCTCAGAGACAGAAGAAGAGGAATATGGCTTATTCCCTTCTTCGCCACACACTCGCCATGTTTGCCAGCTCTACAGTCAAGGGGGTAGTGGGCATGGAGGACTTAGCCATGAAAACCCCCTACTTAGGCAGGTACACTTACCTGATGGACAGGCCTACAAAAGGAGCAAGAGTAATGACAGCCTGAATATACGCATGCGCTTTGCCCAAGCCCACAAGTCCCTCTCTAGCCTATTTGAGTCTCGATCTCTGGATAAGGACAATGAGGATCAGGCCAATATGGGAACTGACGGGGATTTTAGTAAAGCCAAACAGTCATGGAAGAAGTTTAAAAAGACTAAGGAGGCTGAGCTCCTCAGGAGGACTCTCTCAGTGCCTGATGAGGAATGTAGTAGTGGAACCGAGCAGGACTTCCCAACCTCTTCACTACTTAATAGACTTAGCAATCCAGGGTCACCATGTTCTCTCAGGGCCCTTCGCCACACTGATCCCATCTCCAAGCGGGGGGTTCCCCAAGGGAGTGGGACGGACAAACCTCACGGGTGCAAATCTGAGGGCCAGAGGAGGAAGCATTCACCTAATGGCCTACCTGGAACACTTCATGAGTCTGGACTGCCTTCATCCTCAGATGAATCTCTTGTCCCTCCACTCAATGACTCTAGCCCTCATTCACCTTTGAGCCCAAGTTCATTGGCCACTCATACCCATCCGCATTCACCGTCCTCAGCCAGGTCTCCTCCTGTGGTCAGTGAGGGGATTACAGAGACCCCTCTACGTCCAATGAGCCCCAAGCCCAACAGCCCGAGGCCCGCTGCACAACGCAAGGTTTTCCGCTACCCTCACTCAATAAGGTCCGGTTCTCTCTCTCTCCTGGGCCAGTCGGTCAGTGTGGAGGGGTTGACAGACCCCCCAGAGAGGCCTAAGACCCTGAAGCCCTCAGCTAGCCCTCTGGCCCTCAGCCCTCTGGAAGCAGCTGACAGCCGGCTTGATAGCCAGTCACACATCAGCCTGTATGCTATCGGCTCCGTCAGTGAATTGGAGGTAAGAATGAATCACCTTGTGTTTTCACAGTGAAAACTGTTCAAAATTGCAGAAAGGTTTCATGTGTAGATTTGAGAAAGTGCGTTAATTCAGAATTCTGCAGTGTTTGCATGATTGTCCTGAATAAAGTCTCTGTCTGTGGAACTTTATTATGGATGGTGGATAAAAAAGGCTTTGTTCAGCCCTCAATCAACATGCCAATAGAGTTCCAGCTCCCTGGGAAAAGTGTTTACTCCCCGCCTCCAACACACACACACACACAGTTGATCTCGCCTGTGTGTGTGTGTGTTAGTGCACGGGCGTATGCCAGTGTATCTATATCTGTCAGTGTCCGGGTTTGGGAGAGAGAACAAGTCCCTCTTTATTTGCGGCTCAGTGTGACAGGGATGAGGAAGAAGAGGAGGAAAACAGCAGAGTCAGCTCTTCCCTCCTCCAGCCCCTGTGTAGCAGTGAGCTGGCTGCCCTCATTCTACCTCCTTGCCAGCTCCACCAGTAGTCAACACAAAGCCAGAGCTGGATCATTTGAGAAGTAGCGCCATCTAGTGGCTACACCACATGCTACATAATAGCATGTTTGTTCTATGACCTTTATGTTGACAGTTAATTAATATATTCTGAGTCTTTTATATATCAAACTCTGAGGTGTTAGGTTTTCTTAATCATCTCCTCATATGATCACATAATGACCTCACACATCTCATCATTACCTTCCAATATGCCTCACCTCCACTGCCAAATAGCTACAAATTAAAGCTTTCTCGCTTTTCAGTGGTAGTGAAGTTTGATGGGATAAATCAGGTCAGTTAGTGTGACTTGGTGCCCACATGCTGGACTGTGGCTGCCCACTGCGCCTCATAGTTTGGAGATGCAGAGAACACATTTAGTTGTACTTGACAATGGCAATAAAGGTTTCTTTCATAACTTTCTCAAAGGTTCTTGGAAACGTGAAGGAATGTTTGACAATGGTTGTAATCTTGGCAAGGCGAGCTGAAACCTGAGATGGGTACAAATTTTATTCCCTGTGTAATTTTCCTCAAATGTCATCGCTGACATAATCTTGCATGTCTGTACCAAAGTTGAGGAAAAAGTCATGGAAATATTTTTAAATTGAATCAGCAAAAAAGTTGCTTTACCTTCATTAGCAACTCCAGACATGTCGCATAATTACCACATACTCTGATCGAGATGTCTGAATATATCCATAAAAAATCTCACAATCATTGTCTATTACTCAGGCTAAGCATACGTTGATTGGTGCCAATTTCAACTTCATTCAGGTGTATACATGATATTTGACAGAAAGTATTCATTGCCTTAATAAGTGCAGTGCTTGATCTCTCTTTAACCATTGAGGAATAATTGCAGTGAAATTATAGAGGCTGTGAATTTAGGACCACATATGAAGTCACAGACAAACCCAGCTCTCCATGTTTTTTTGGCAAAATAGGCAGAAACCCAGATGAATATGTAGAGATTGATTGAGGTTTATGCCCTAAAATATGGATGGTTCTTTCTCCAGCTTGACATGAATTTCCTTACAGCCCTCAAACTGACAGTGAAACCCATTTGTTAATGAATGCTCGTTGGCAGCACTCTCACATTGCCACATGTAAAGCATTGACCAATTGAACCACAGCTGGGGACAGGCCAACAAAAACATTTACATGTGCTCACCTCAGTGTTTATATTTTCGGTTCATGCGTGTAACATTGAAGAAAAAATACCTACCAGCATACTAGTTGTGACACAGTTCAAGTACCAACGTAGCCACAGTACCACACTCCATCTGGGGAACCGTTATGGAGTATCTTTGGTGTTGAAGGTCATTGTGACTAACCAGGTGACTGTGCACTCAAAAGGGCCCACAAAACTGTGGTCGACCTGCCAGCCAGTCCAGACCGAGAAGACTGTTGGAGCCGGCAGCCGTCGACGGGAAGGTGTCTGTGGTTGTTAGCGAGCTAGGGCCTGGATCCTGGGCGGATACTGGCCGCGAGGGAGGCCGACGACGACGGCGGCGGCGTCTGTGCTCTGATGACCTCTGGATTGAAGAGGAAAAGAAGTACAAGCGCAAACTGTCCAGGGTGATAAGAGGGAGCCTGGGACAACTCGACACACTGTTACCTGCAGACATGGACAAAGTAAGAAGTCATCAAAGATTGCGACAAAACTCAAAAGCTTGGAGGTCCTTGGTATCCTCCTCTTCTTCTTCCTCTGCCTTCCTTCCGTTCACCTGTATCTCTCCTTCGTGGGCATTCTGTTTGTCTCTCATGACATCAGTGTCACTGTCTGTCACTGTTGACGTCTGTCTTGACTTTTCAGTTCATGCATGCACGTTCTTGTTGTGTATTTTCCGAGTCTCTCTTATCTATCCAGTTCCTCCCGAGCACAATAAAGTGTGTCCTGTATGGTATTTGAAACTAATCCTTTTCCATCTCCACAGACACATGTGGGGCTCATGGAGGCATTTCAGGGCATGCCACTCAAAGCCCACAGCTTCTCACAGAGTACCCCCATCGGCCTGGACTGCCTGGGCTGGAGAAGACGCATCTCCTGCACGAGTAAGTGTCAACTCTTGTTTCAGTTTACAATTATTCTGCTTGTAGTTCTGGTCTGATAATATTGTACTTCAGTTTTGAACCAGACCACCTATTGAGTGTGTGGATTTTATAGTACACATGACACAATTTTGGGAGTACATTTGAGCTCACACTGTGCTGAAATGTGTTATGTCTTCCCTGTGTCTTAAATGTTGGCCTCAGTGACTCTGTACTCACATTGTTTGCACATTCAAAGCTTCAATCTAAAATGTCTTTGATTGGGTGTTTGGAACTGTAGATTCATGACAGTAACAGCAGTTCCAGTGTAGTTCTTTTTTCTACCTACAGATGTCAGCAAAGTGTTAATTTAACACAAACCACAACGCAAAGCAAAACAAATGGATTTTCAGGCGTCTGATAGAAATAACCACAGTGAATGATGAAAATTAAAAAAAAGAATGCAGCTGTGGGTTTCATAAATAAAGGTGGTGCAGCCATCTTTCGGGAAACGAGCTGCTGGAGGGATCTGGATAGTTTAGCAGTAGGGACACTTTTTTTCACTTTGGCAAAATACATTTTTTTCAATTTATCATGCATTCACAGACACACACACACAGCCACACTTTGTGAGGTTAGTGATCTTGCTCTAGATGAGTTTTAATATTATTAAACTAGAGCTGAATTGTAATGATTTATATTAACATTATGAATCCAAACAGAAAGGGAGGTTAGTTTTTGCAATAATATATCTATTTGCTCATATAATCACCTTAGATGCATGCATTAAGTTGAGATGTCTTAGTCATGGTGGTCAGATGTTAAAGGCTCTATTTCCACCCCATCTTGAAATGTGATCTATGATCCTTTTTTAACAGTTTGGAGGTGCAGGTTCTCTTTTTACAGCAAGTCACAACTCCTGATTCAGTATGACTTTATGAATGTGATACGAGTAGGAACATGAGGCAGGGTGACGTCTGTATATGACCCGAAACATTGGATAGCCTTCTGTCCTCTCCGTTGATACAATATCATGCAACTTTCTAAGGCACAGATTTTTTTTGTGTGGATCTGTGGACCATTTATATAACAACACATAACGACACATCTCACTAAATAATTGTGTAAATCTGTAAAATCAGTCTGAATCAACGCACATACATCTTTTCAAAATTCCATACAAATCTTGATATTCACAGACAAGAATTAGGAATTTTCCAAAAATCATGGAGACCATTAGTTAGTCAGTATTGTTTGGCACTATTTATTTAGAAGCAGATTGAGATGCAGATTGAAACATTTAAAATAATAAATTCAGAGGTTTGTGAATCCTTGGCTTTGATTTCTAGTTTGAATGTGCTACATAGGTGCAACAATGTATTGAGTGACACAGGCATATTATTACGTATGGCATGAATATAGTGTTACAGAAAGCATGTTGGGGCATTTTCACACTGGTCTTGTTCAATCAATGTGTGTGACCACAGTAATCACACGCAAGCATTTACATAGATATGCGTTACGCTCTACAGTATAGTCTACAGACATCTTGCAATTTTTGGAATATGCTTTCGGATTCCAACTAGTGTGATATGCTCTCGCTGTGTGAAAGATGCCATCACTCAGCTCATGCAGTGTGTGCTTTATGCGCTCCGTTATCTTCACCTCTATGACAAAACCAGCCTTTTGGTTTTCCCTCCATCTGCTACTTTTCCATCACTCTGACATTTTCATCCTTGGCACGACATCAGCTGTATCACTTCCAGCCTGTGCTGTGTGTGGGCTGGTGGAGCGAAACACTCACACACTCACAAGCACACCAGTGCCATCTGAAAACGTGGTGTATTCATAGTGTAGTGTAAGCTACAGTGCGGATTACAGCGCAAACTCTGTTTCCTGTCTACTGCAACTTTACCGTTATCGTGTTTGTGATGAATTTCATAGCCAGTACAGACTAAAGCCATGGTAGAAGCTAGCAGCCAGATGGACGTGGAGTCATGTGACGTTGTGACGTAGGTGAAAATGATCTATTGATGATCTATTGAAGTGTGCGTAAACTTTGTATTGTCTACACAACAACAAAAAGGAGAAGTTGACGTCTGATGAACAGCAGGGGGTTTCAGCTAACAAGGTTAATATTGAACATCATGGTTAGAGCCATGGCAGTAAAGGAAAGTAAGAGTTGTCCTCCAGCCAATCACGACTAAGGATATAGTCCATATGATGAATAAATGAAAAGAGCTTTTATGTTTACTCTATCATGAGAGGTAAAAGGGTTAGGTAAAGATAACAAACCACACATTTAATTTGAAAACCTGCGTATAATTTAATTGGAATTTGATTATATTAAACCAGCATAGAGAGTATTGTGTGTATTGGGGGGTGGAGTGAGGTTGGAAGGGGGCCTCGCTGTTTTCATCGTCTGCTTTAATGGATACTGCACCATTAGTGAGTCCATGCTGTCGACGTCGGGCAAGAGAACCCCCCCACAGGTCCCCCACTGATGACAGAATGAAGAGAGAGCAAGAGAGAGAGCGAGAGAGGGAGGCAGAGAGAGAGCGAGAGAGGGAGGGAGGAGAGAGAGAGAGAGAGAGAGAGAGAGAGAGAGAGAGAGGCTGTATCCAGATCGCAGAGCTGAAGGGAGGTGAGAAGCGCTGCTACAGCTCTCCCAGTCTGTGGATGGGAGGAGGCAGCAGCGAGTTGACAGCTGGAGCTTACCTCAGCGAATAGTGTAGCAGATATCAGCCAGGAGACCACCTCCTCTTCCTCACTCACTAACTCCCTTCCAGGGGAATAAACCACCTGCTCAGCCTGCTTCTCTCTTCTGCCGGTACTCACCCCTCTACCTGCCCTCTGTTATCTGTCTGGATCTGGATGCGGACCCAGCAGGGCTCAGAGGGGGGCGTGCCCCTGCCTGGGGGCAGTTGTGGGAGCAGTGGCAGTGGCAGCTTGGGGCTGTCACCGGGGTCCGACTCGGATGGCGGGAGCCCTACAGGAGGAGGTGTGGACAGGGTGGTGGACGGAGGTCTCGGGGTGGGTGGATGCATGGGGGGAGGCGGAGGTGGAGGTAGCCTGGGTGGCACTCTGAGGGGGGTCCTGTCTCACTATTGGAGCTTAGAGAGTCTGCACTCCACTACAGGTAAGAGCCCCTTACACACACACACAATTTGTACACACATGCTGCATCACTGCGCAAGTCTGTGGAGATTGCCCCTTAAAAATAATATATACAAATCTAACACACGTGTGCATAGAATGTATGTGCACACACCAGCAGGCTGACACGCTGCCATGAGCTTGTTGTGTTTTTCTGGGTTGGGTTGAATGTGTGTGTGTGTGTGTGTCTCAGCTGAGGAAGATGTTTTGTTGATGTGCTTGGGTGGGCCGTCTGCTTGGCTTCCTAGTCATGCAGAAAGAGCCAGAAAATACCACCAGCTTCAATGACACTCCTATGTACAGTGATACATACATGATATGTGTTTGACATATTGTACTGTGCTCGTGCTCATTTTGGTCTCTACGGTGCTGGACGGGAAAATCCAAAAGTTATTTCCCTTTAGGTGTCATCTCCTCCAGATTTACCACATGAATGTGAATGCGAGCGTCATTATCAGCAGAACAATCATTTACGCAAATATATGATGATCAAAATAACTTTTCCATGCTACATCAGTCATCATTGGAGATCTCGTTCCGACACAACACTGGTACGCTAGTTTCGGCTGTCAGCATCACAGAAATAGCTCGGAACTAAGTCTCTAAAATGTCTGACGAGTCATTGTTGAAGTGGACCCATACTCGTTGGAAAACACCACGGCACTGCTACGCTCAGTGAGGTATCCACATGTGGTTCAATAATATCAGCTGCCAACCCCCCCTTCCCCTTTTTTTGCAGTTATGGCTTCCTACAGTAACGCAAGTAGTCAGCATGATTGTACACAAATCATTTATCACAGTCATCACAATCTGCCCACCACAGAAGAAATGACACGTGAAATTGTGACGCAGTTGAAAATGGTCGAGGCTGCTATGTAAATGTAAACAAGTGCAAAATATGCCTAAGTATCGAAAGTAGAAAGTGATCAATATGGCAGATGACCCTGTTGTCATCAAGTATTGATACCTTAAAACAGTCGGTGATCTCAGTGTAGAATAAATGAAAAAAAGGAAAACAACTGGAACTCGTGTAAGAAGTACTTCAAATTGTACCTATAACTTAAGGTTCTAACAGAGGAAAGGAACAGCAAAATAGCCGACCGCTGACACCTTGACACTCTTGCCTCTCATTCTTTCCTCGTCTTTGCAGAACTTTTTCTTGAATATTTACTCATGTGGCCTTGCAGAGATCTGAATCGTTGACCTCTGACTCCTGGGAGATTTCTAGCTAAATAGCTTCACTTTGGAGGGCCCAACACAAAGATCACACAAAGAACCTGTTTCACTATGTCTTCAACCTGGTGAGACCATCCTTATTGCCTTTGAAAGTTCTTCCTAAAATGATGTACACTGGGACTGTTGATTAGTTCTCCCCTCCGGTTGCTATGGTAAAGAACAGTGTGCCGTAGCTTTGTGTCTAATTGATAGTTTCCACTCATCAGCCCTACCTGTCAGCTAATTTATAGCTCTCTTCTGGTTGTCACTGGAGTGTGTTCACTGAGGCTTTCTAAAGAGCTCGGGAGAGCAGCCAGCCCTCCTCAGGAATACTGACACTGCAAAATGCAAAGCTTTAGGCAGGAAAGAAAACACTGCAGGGAGGCATATTGGCTAATAAGACCGTAGCATTTTGATGAAATGACATCGCATCAGCTTCATTGTGACTCCCAGTTGTTGGTGTTCAGTCAGGCTGTGTGTGGCTTTGCGCTGGGAAAGGAGAGTGTGTACGTTAAGTGTGTGTGGGGGGATGGGAAGGGCTGATCATGTACAGCATAGTCAGGGGAGGGTCTGACAGAAGGCCAGATATTCTCATTGGAACATTAGAGGAAGTGTTTGTTGCTTAGCAGTTGGAGGTGGACAGAGAAGCATATGCGCAGGCATGCTGTTGCGTTCATATATTCTAGCTATACACACACACACGGCAACACAGTCTGTCACAAAATGCAGGTTTTTCCCTATCAGTTTTCGTCAGTCACGGCTGTGTTTCTCTCTCTCTCACACAGATACCAACCCACAAGTACATGTTAGAAAGGCTTTAAACGCTGGCTTTAACTTCTCTTTAAGGACATCTTTGTGATCTGTGTGAGGCTAATGCTGTTTTATAAATCATTATAAATCAACAAACATTTCTCCTACAAAACTGATTCACTTCGTCATTTCAGGGATTTCTTTGCAGGTCATAAGACATCTCTGTTGGGTTAAGGGTTGGACTCTGAATATGTTAGTGGATTAATTTGTGTTTTGTCATCTGATGTCTATTAACCTTCAGATGACCTCTACTCTGAAATTTGTTATTCATTGTTCCCTCAAAGACTTTCCTGGCCTTGAAGTGGCAAGGCAGCTCCAAACCCTGATGCCCCTGCTTTGTACACTGCCCCTACGAGGGTCCTATAGGGTCAGTTGGTTATGTCATTGAATGATGGTGCGGATGTCTGCCTACCACCCAGTAGACGTGTGGGATGTGATGGAAATATGTGCAGGCAGCAGTGGTGGTGATGTCAGTTGGTTGTTTCCATGCGCTCTTGCTCTCCGGCTCCATTTAACACCGAGACACATTTTGATTCCTCCCCATGCTCTGGTGGTACTTCCTACGGGATGATTCCATAATGGTCCTGCCAGTTGGAGACTGGAAGCACAGGAGGCTCCCACAATCCAAACACATGCAGATTCGAGTGAACTGGAAACTCTAAACGACCTGAATTTGTGTGTGTGTGTCTGTCTGTGTGTGAAGGGCCGTTAGTGATCAAGTAAATGGTCGGCTCCATCTTTCCATGACCCGTCTCTGTATATACCGTCTGTGAGGAGCCAAAATGTAGTATAAACACAACAGATTTCACGGTCAGCAGACAGTTTGAAGTTTTAGTTTGGACTTAAATTCCCCATCTTTAGACACTTTAGCTCACTATGGAGCGGTGAACACGCAGATCTTTAGAAGCTTTTGGAGGTTTTGGAGCTGGCCTAGTTCATCGCTGCAATTCTTCTCGGAAATTAGGCTTTGTGTGTGTTTGTGTATGCGCAGCTCCTATCCAACCCACATCTCCCACTGTATACAGGTCTGTCAGCAATGTTGTGATTTTCAGAATCCAACATTCAACACCATCTTGCCAAGCAGCATTACAGCATGTGTGGCTCATTTACAGTATGTGTTATATGTTGATTCAATGCCCCGAGCTGACACAGAAAAACAAACTGCAGACAGTCTGGATCCATGCTGCACAGCTTTTCCTGACAGGCTCTGACATGTGCGGGATGATCAATATGCTCCAGTGCTAAAAATTGTCCCTGTAGTGAATCAAAATTGTCAAAACAGCAGGAGGATCAAAAGCACCAGGAGCAATTAAATGGCTTAATGGGACTGTTGTCTCCAAACAACCCTTACATCATGTGACACATGGCTGCATTATACTAGAGATGTAATGTGCTGGTTGTTGTTAGAGGAGCGTTTGGCGAGCCATGATGTCATACAGGAACGGATGTGGGATATTTTTCCACAAATCAATAGGAGGCAGTGTTTTTTTTAACCCCACTCTGATTGATTACACAGTAAATTTGACCCGGAATTATCCGTCGTTGCTTCTTTGGTGAGCAGGTCATTCCAACACAAAGCTGAATCTGTTTGCATTTGGTGTGATTTATGATTGCTAATGCTATTCTAGTTTCTATGTTTGGCTGATTTCCCTCTTCACTGTTTGGATGTCAGGATACATTTAGAGTCGCTTTTCATGAACACATTTCTGGACCCATCTGGCTTGGGGAATCAATTCAGTAAACATGCATATCTTTACCTTGTGGGTCTTCCTGCTATCGATCGGTGTCCACATATTTACGACAAGTCACATTTCTTGATTCAAAACAACAACAAATTCCCATTTATTGAGGTGAGGTGATGTTTTCATCTCTGGGCAGTTTTATGTACATTTGTATTCACACGTTGCTGATCTGTCGCCTGTGTCTGTTGGAGTGTTTGTTTGTTACATCCGCTTTGTTTTTGCCAGGGTTTGTGTGTGTGTGTGGGTTGCTTTACAAAATTTTGTGGAGCAGAGTTAAGTAAAACATTAATTTACCCCACAGAGAACAATTGAAACTGTGTGAACACTAAGTTACCCCTTGTTGGTAGCAGAGACTAAGGATGGTTAAGCTATCCTTCAAACTAAAACGGTTGGACAGCACTTTGGCATTTATCTATGCATAAATATATAGTCTAATTGTTGTCCAAACTAAAAGGTGGTACGGAGGGTTAAATAACCTTTAGAACATCACAGTTCTTTACAGCTTTTACAGCTTTTACAGCTTTTACACCTTGCATCAGCATATGTTGCTTTACGCACATCCCATTTTAATTCATGTAAATGAGGCCATAAAGTCAGAGCTTTGGTTATATTTTTAGACTGTTAACAATCCTTTATGTCCTTTTGTTGTTCTCAGAGCATTATTCAGCAAGAAGCGCACATACAACAGGCACCATAAAACTAATCTGGCCAACCAAAGCAGCATTATTAACACACCTCATTTTACAGAGAGTGTGTAATGGACCTCCTCCCCTGGCAGCTCTCCAAGTGTGTAGAAAGCTAAAATCATTCCTCTCTGTCTTCGGTGGGGGGAAGAAAAGAAAAGAGCACTTTGTTTCCGTCTTTGCTCTCTTAATGACAAGAATGAAGTGAGGAGTCTTTCCTCCTTTAAACAGATTTCTGTTTAGAGATGACCTGAGACAGGAATGTTCTCGTCTTTCTCGCTCTGCATCCATTTCTCTCTCTGCTCTTGTCATTGTTTCCTTGTTTCCCTCTGGCTTGTCACTGCTGGGAAGAGCACGGCAGAGCAGAGGCAATGATGCAGTTTGATGATTGCATGCAAAGTGGTCATTCTTAGGTTGATTGACAGGCTGGCACAATGGGGGGAGGGGAGGCTTTAGCTGGTGTTACAAAATGTGTTTATTGTCCCTAGGATCATTCACATTTTGTAATTACCCTCCTTCATTTTACTGTGCTGTTGTGTACAGGCTACAGCTGAAGTACAGGAATCTATAAATCTAAATAATATTCACTCTTTTCATTTTTATCTTTACTTGTATTTTAAATTTAATAGTTACAATCCTCTCTTTTTGCTTAAATCACCTCTGCCCAGTACTACGTTTTTTATCAACAATGTTTGATGGATTTGCAATATAAAAACAGATTTAAATCAGACACACATTTCCACATTCAGTTTTGTGTCATATACGCTTTCATCTGACATTTTAGAGACTTCTGAGAGTTCTGAAGTGGCGTTGGAACAAGATAATACATGACCTGTGATGTCACATGAAAATAGTCTACATCACAGGCCTCAAGACAATCTGATAAGACTAAATATCATCAGGTTAGGTCTCTGTCTTCTTGTTGTCTTCTAAGCTGTCCTTGCGGGTCAGATTTTCATTCCGTTTGCCTTCTCATCATTTGTCATCTCTCTGTGTATCTCAGGGTGTTCGTCCTTCTCGTCCTTAGCTGTCTGACCCCTGCAGACCCTGTCTCAGTGCTGAAACCCTCTTCAGTTACAGCAGTATTGATATAACCTGATCTGATTTGTCTCAGGACATCACTCAGCTGACGTGAGTGACTTCTTAAGAAGAACAGATCAATATATCAGTATCAGGCTAAGATAGTTCGTGTTTCTATTGCTTGCTCTGTTTTTTTTATCTTCCACAGTACTCTTGCCTGGTCCTACACGTCTGCAGTTGTTGACTTCTGCTCATGCAAGCTCAATGCTATTTTTGATTTGTCATGATGGGAATACCTACCATCCGTCTTTATGGAAGGTACTCTGTCTTTATGGAAGATAATAGGAGTAACTGTGGAGAAAGTAGACTTGCACAGAACAGCGCCAAGTCTCTATTTGGCCAATGATTTGTTTACTCTCTGACTCCAATTATTCTGAATGATTCTAAAGGAGTCTCCTTTAGGACAAATGACCCCCATTGGGTTAGGGCCGTAGTAGGTCTTAGTTTTCAGACTATTTACGATCCGAATCAGACTGGAAACAACAATAAGGGGAACACGGGAGCAAACAGAACACAACTAGGAGCACACATAGGAAACAACCTACAGGAAAACTACAGAAGAACATGCAGGAGAACTAGAGCACACGCAGGAAAACAGGCAGGGACAAAACAAGGAAACAAGCATGACAAAACCTTCAAGAGGTGAGGGAAAAGAGACTGAAGTCCAGACTAGTCCACACAGGTTTGATGACAACTGGGAACAGGTGAGAAGAATCACACAGGAGGAAACAATCGGATAACATCAGACTAGAAACACAATGGGAGGAAGTACAGCAAAATACACAACAGACAATACTACAAAATAAAACAGGAAATAACAACCAAAACACAGGATTATGACAGTATGTAAGATAAATCCTGCTCCTGCCAGACTCCAGAGGATCACACCTGCAGCTGCTGATGATGCTGAGATGCAGCTGCCTTACTGAAGGATCCATGAGTCCCTGAACTCAGAAACTAGCGATTGCATGCTAATTGCATCATATATCTGTTTTAGAGGACATTTCCTTTCATGTAGATTTGGACATTGTGACAGTGTGTGTTTGGATGCAGCTGTGTCTAATTGCCATGGCTGGTTTATCACTATCATGCAGTAAAGCTTTTCATGCTCAATTTTTGAGAGACTGCAGTGCTGCCTGCCATATGCTTGCTGAGAGACAAATCAGAAAACTTAGTTTAGTTAGGAAAGCCGGCATTCCTGTGTAACCAGAGGCAGAAGTGTGAGGTCACCAATGTCCCATGTCAACTAAGAATTTTACTTAAAGAATGGCCGCCTGGGCAGCCTTTCCCTGTGTGTCTATGGTAAAGGTTTTTGTCCCCCAAAACTGTTGATATCCATTGACATCCAATAATATGTCATAGTTGAATCAGTTTTCAGTATGTCCACACTTTTCTGTGTAGTATTGGATTTTCTTTACAATGGATTTAACAAGGAGCGCCACTCCAGAGGGCCAGTGGCATCTGTTCATGTTTCTTTGGCCCACGAAACACAAGCTGTGATAACACGCTAACACATCACTCACAAGGGGCTCCAGCCAATCACAGGCCACTTCACTAGAGTCTTTCCTCAGCTGATAGTACACAGCGGTTAACTTACTAAGGCTGTTACTCATACATACTTCTAGCTTTATAGTAGGTCAACCCACATCTGAATGTAACAAATAAGTATTTAGAGTGGGAGTGGGAGTGGGAGGAAGAGTCGGGGTTCTATTGATCGATTCATCTGATATGAAAATGGCAACAATAAAAACAGAATCACTGGCTGCTAGAAGAAAGAACACGGGGCTGCTTTACTAGAGAAACACAGGAGCATCAGCTGACCAAAATAAAGGGACAGAAGCAGGTGAGCTGGTGACCATCTGTCAGTCCCCTCCTCCTCCTCTTCCTCTTCCTCTTCCTCCCCTGGTTTAGCAAACCCTTTCTGTTTTGTTGTCTCTATCTTCCCTTCGTATTCTGCTTCATTCCTCTCATCCCTGCCCTTCACCCAGGGATTTTCTTCGTCTACCTCGTCTTCCTCCTGTCCTCCTTCATTTGCCTGCCCATCCCCCACTTTGACTCTCCTTCCTCTTCACAGCTCCCCCTCCATCTCTCTAGTAATAAGTGCAGGCAAAGGTGTATAGTGATGGAGAGGGGAGGTACTCTGTGTTTGTGTGGAGGAATTCAGCTCAGTCTGCTTCCTTGCATGCACTCCTCCCATCCGTGTCATATTATTTAATTCTTTGGTTAGAAGCCATACAATAAGAGGGATGACATATGGTCAGAGGGTGGTTATTGTGCAGTAAACTCCTGATTGCCCTTCATTCCACCATAATCACCTGCTGACAATACGGTATGACTAACATATCTCTGCTCATTTGTGGGTAATTATGCATTTTAAGGTGCGAATGTAGCTGTAACTCCAATTTCATTTGTTTGCAATAGAAATACAAGACTGATACAGACTTAATCTGTAAACAGGGATTAGTTTGTTCGAGCATAAATATCCAGTCAAGACCCCAATGCACAAATTCCTGCACAGCATCATTTGACTGTAAAATTGCTTTGAACTAATCCAACATGAATGCACGTGCTGGAGGCAAAATGGAGGCTTGGTGCTGCTGCTGGAGTGAAAGGAATGAGGGAAATGCTGCAAGTAAGGCTGGGGATGGGAGAGACAGCAGAGGGGACAAATGACTTGATTATGAATAAGAAACTCGTCGAGGTGGGACGGCGTTTTCACCAAGCGGGTGTCCTCTTAGGGAGATTTGTCTCGACAGCTTAACAAAATTGCCTCGTCATGTAGTCATATACAGCATAATCACAAAGTACACACAGCATGTATCGCACACAAACACACGCACATGGGCACACCAGCGTCATCTGTCACTGATGGCGAGGCTGTAGGAGAGTATTGTGTGTATTCGGCGAACACATCATGCAGTTTCTAGATAATGTAATTCTCTCTCTGTGTTGACTCTTTGCCCTGTTAATCCCACTGCACGTGTGTATCTGTTCTGCACAATATTCGAGAGGTTAAGATTCATGTTGCTGAAATCCCCCTCACTCAGATAAGCGTTCTCTGAGTTGGCAGCAGGTCTGACACAATAGCTGAGATGAACACAAGGTGAGTTTGAGTATCATCCACTCACATAATAAATGCAAACAGTCCGATAGAGCTTCTTATTCCTCTGTACGTCCATAGAAGTTGTTTTCCTCCATACAGCAGCCTTATATCACGGGCCTCTTGACCCACATTTGCCTAAGGAAGCTTTTGTTTGTGGCTCTTTCAGGTCCACTGAACAGACCATTGGCACTTTGACGTTAATGGAAGTTATTTAGATTATCCATCAGAAGTGCAACATAAAGCTGAAAACTGGGTTAGTGGTTTATGAGTAGGCTTACTTTCATAGCATAGTGTGTACTGCTGCTTTAAGGTAATTACCGGTCCGTTCCAGTTACCGTTTTTTGTATTGCAGCTTTCTCTTCCATCGAAATGGGTTTAAAGGAACGCGAGTGAAACTTTATTAGCAGGTTTGACAGAATGAACATTGGCTGAAGATGACTTGTTTGTACTTTTGTGACAATGGAAGCACACAAACAGCACTTTCATTCGTTTTTCAATTCAGGCATTCATGTTTTGTCATGTTGCAGTCATGATGCAGTGTTTGTACAAATAGCTGCACAGATGTCATTATATGGACCTTTGTCTCATAGTTTTCATCCATTGGGACAACAACAGAAAAATGTATAAATCCTTGGGATGATTACCTGACCTAAGGGTCGGCAGCATGTCAGAGGTCATCCTCAGCTTTCATTTCCCACCATTCCGGAGTCCCCAGCTGGATTCTTCAGAAGCTGACAAAGAGGGAGTCAGGGGCTCTCTCTCTCACTTCTGGAGGACAATTTGTCCCACTGTTTCTATTTATAAAAGCTTTAATAACACAACGCACCAGAAACCACTTCCTCCCACCAGCACGCATCTGTGGCCCTGGAAATGGACTCAGCACTTCACTGTCTGTGCGTGTGTGTGTGTGTGCGTGCTTGCGGGTGTGTGTATGTGTGTTAGGCATGTAAAGTCTTAGTTTCCTTAACTGATTTTCTGATCACCTTAACAATCAATAATTTTTGGCCCGGCAACAGTGGCCAGCTCAGGCACTTGGTAGGGGATGTACAAAGTAGCTTCACCTATATTGGACCAAGATGTGCAGTAGGTAGAAGTAATATATAAGTTACTGCCACATGGTGGGAAGAACTGAGTCTTGAGAACACTAAAGTAGAAAACAGAAAGAAGACATATCTGAGAAACTTTACTTCACCTAATTCCGCAGAGTGATTTTGTAGGAGTGGCCTAGTTTCCTCTGGCTAAGGGTGTTGTGACATCTATGTGGTTCGATCTGGTTCATACTGTCCAGGTTTTGTTTCTCTCCTACAATTAGTTTGTACAGGGTTGAAAACGGTAATCACACCTTATTGATGAAAACAACCTAACAACCTAACTCAAGAGACCTCTGTGAGGAGGCTTGTTTGGACATGATCAGCATTAGTTCTGCACCAACGATGGAGCATTCTGTCGATCTAGAACAGTAGAGGGTTATGTTTGGTTACTCCAACTACAACTGGAGCAAAGTTTGGTTTAGATTGGACTATTAGAGGAAATGATTATAGAGAAATAGCAACACTTCAGCAAATGGAATGGATGCTATGAAAAGCTGGTAACATATCAATCTTACCTAACATGTCTTCAGCATGTTGAAGGTTAGCATGTGTTGTCCATGTCCATGTCTTCCTTCTTTTGCTGCCACAACAAGACATCTCCATGGCCCTGAGTGTTCTCCCTTTTGTTTGATAAATGGTAACTAATGTCCCTGGATTTATGTGAGGTGTATAGTGTGTATTAAGGCTTTGGTTCAGGGTCAGTAAATGAGTCATGTAATGCAGTATTGTGTAATCACTGTCCATTCATTAAAGTGGTTTCTGTGTGTTTGGACGGCATGTGCTCAGACCTGGAAATCATCACTTGTCAGTCTTATCACTAACACAGCTCTGGACTGCCAGGAACTCAACTCACCTCTTTGCCTCTTTGAGTGATGGAAAGCTCAGCTCTGTTATGTCACAGACGATCCGGCAGGTTGGATAGTCGGTGTGGTATTCCTGAATTGTACTGCTGATGGCTTACAAAGGCCACTTTCAATAGGCTGACAGACGAGGCAGCTGATGGTGGTTTGGTGGGGACTCAGGGGGGAAGGGGTTGGTACATCCTGGCACCGGGAATGTTTCCTCTCCTCTAGGACATAAGCAGGGCTGACACTTTGTTAAACAACTGCCTGTGTGTAATGTAACTAAGATTTATGTCTGTCCACACCAAGCATTCAGCTCAGACTGGCTTCTATGTTTCCAGCTATCAAAAGATAGATAGCAAACAATAGACACATTATTTTTGAATTGTGATGCGAAAATGCGTGAACAAATAGCAATCGCAGCTCACGCAAGGCCAACAAAAACAAGGACTACGGTCTACTGTCCTCACCTTCATTCATGTGTGGAACCGGTGTTATACTTGCCTTACACTTACATAAGTTCAATTTGGAATGACAAAGTAATTGCTTAAGTTATCACACAGTAATGGAAAGATCGGAATGTCAACAGGTGTAGAAACGATGGAGAGCTGCTTATTGTGACCATTTCTTTACCATATGTGGCTTTGCCCACTTTGTACATATCGTTGACCTCTTATTCCTTATTACTAGCCAAGGTAAGTGAAGGGGGAATAAGCATTCTGTAAGATACATATGGGTACATGTGAGTGAGTCAGACAACAGTGATGCCTCCTCTCACAGGGATCTGGATATGAGCAATCACATGGGTATGTGGTAAGTCCAGAGCCACTAAGACGGGCTTCAGTACGAGACGCCCATATATGGGCAGGAGCTGCTGGAAGCTCATTATCTGTACAGCAGAGGAAACAAGCACCGACTCTTCTTGACCGACAGATAGAAATTGTTGCAGTTTGGGTTAAGTCAGATTGTCAATCATGTTTGACCTGTCAAACACAAGTCTACAAGACTACAAGCATAACAATGGCTGCATCACATTCATGCTACTCAGATACAATATACCACTATACTGCTACTAGAAACAGATAAGAGTACATTTACATGCACATTAAAACTTTGATTACACTGCCACTGATGAAGACAAGAAATCTATTCTATCAAATGTCATGAAAACACCATAATTAGATTCAGATCAGCATAAATAAATCTAATCTTACTGAAGCTGCTTTTCCATCAGTTCCATTCAGCACATCAACAGGATTGTGATTGGATCTCAGTGGGTCGGCCGTTTGTGTTTCCTCTTTGCTCTTCGAAATAACTAATCGCTTTTCCCCCCCACATGCAGATACACATTTACAGTAGTTTGCAGCTCCTGACTCAGAATGATGTTATTAATGAGAGTGATCGGGAACACAAGGCACGGTGATGGTGGTTGGTGGATTTTATCTCATGACTGTGTGCTCACAGTGCAACTAAATGAGCCCAGAGTGGCCAGAGTGCAGCCAAAAGTTGTTTTAGTGCAGATCAATAGATCCATATCGATGCATCTGTCCTTGATCCATGATTTGCTTGATGTTGGCAGACACAACTAGGCACGCTAAACTGCTCCCCAGACGGCCAGTGCTGAAACTGTGACAACCATACAGTGATCAATAATCAATTAATTGTTTTAGTCATTTATTAACTAAGAGAACCTAACACTTGCTAAACATTTCTTCTCGTGAGGATTTCTGTTTCACATCATTACATTTTCAGTCTACACGTCTGTCTCATTTTCTCTCTCTCTCTCTCTCTCTCTCTCTCTCTCACCTCTCTCTCTCTCTCTCTCTCTCTCTCTCTCTCTCTCTCTCTCTCTCTGTCTCTCTGTCTCTGGACTTTTCTTTATTTTGACATTTCTGGAAAGATAAGATATCAATCCTTATGGTTCTGTCATTCGTCTGTCATTTCCAACGATGGAAAATCGAAATCGAGTGTGGTAGCTGGCTTGCAGCGTAGCACACCTCCCATGGAAGAGTGCAGAAAACAGCAGCCACCACAAGGGGGCGACATTTCACAGTCTTCAGTTCCTCTCAGCAGCTGTTGATTTGGATATTATCGTTCTTTCTTTTTCACTTTTCGGGGTCGCTGTTGGCTTCTGACTCCTTGAGGCGGGGCTTTGTTTTTGTGGAAAAAGCCTGCTCACTTAGCAAGGCGCATTTGAACCCTGACCCTGAGCTCGCTGTTCATGTCAAGCAGCCAGATATCAGTGGTTGGAGATTCATCACAGAGGAGGGCAGAGTGAGCTGTCATTTGCGAGCTTTTTTGTCAACATTAGATGAGGTTCTCAAACGGAGGTTGTTGAATTGGCTAGCCAGTGGTCCAGGATGATGCAGAGCCAATAGGGGGTTTAATCAGTCAGAGATTGTGTCATTGTATCATCCTACATGGAGCCAGAGACAGTCCATGACAATACTGGACTGAGTATCTGCATTATGTTCAGATAAGCCCTGGCTCTGATGTAGCGTCAGAGCCGGAAGGATTCTGTCTTCAGCTGTTACTAGGCTACAGCTTCTCCTGCTGCTTGGAGCATTAACGTCAGATAATAGCACATCTCACCCTGTATTGGAGGTTAGATACACACCTCAGTCAAGGATCCATTAGAATGCACAGTATATGACAGAGAGAGAGAGAGAGGAAACCAGTTTATACACAGACGGTATATTTGTCAGGGATACTAGAAATGTAAAAGCTGCCTCATCATCTCTGTTAAATCAATGAGGTTCTAGTATAAAGGATGGACGTTCATTAGGGAGAGACCGCAAACACACAAAAGCTGAGTACATTCAGCCAAACCCAAGCTGACTGCAGCAGTGATGACGGGAACATGGAGGAGAGGAGAGGAGAGGAGAGGAGGAGGATGCGACGGGAGGAGAGCTGTGGCGGAGTGAGAAACTCTCCACATTCACTCCTTCACCCCCCTTTGCCTTATCTCTTTCATAATTATCACCTCCAGACCTGATTCCATATGACAGCTGATAGTTTCATCACCATCAACTGGGTGACGGCCTGCGTGTTCAGACAGCCCCCAGGGGTTCACTGTGTGTGTCTGTGTGTGTGTGTGTGTGAGAAAGACCGAAAATTAGGATGATACTTCTTAGGTGGTTGCTTTAGTCTTATGCTTCTCCAGGGGATTGGTAGGGTGGCTGTGTGTGATTGCTGTCAAGTTCTGAGCTGTTGCTATGTGGTTATGTCTTATGCAGGGGGGGGGGGGGCAGGCAATGTGTGTGTTGTTGATATGTGGCTGTCGTGGTTGGCTTAGGGGTGGCTTGGGTGTTACTAGGTTGTTGATACACTGTTCTGCAGTATAAAGATGTTAAATACAATGATTCTGATGTTATATAAGGTCCCAGTAATGTTTAATTAATGGAGATTACAGTGTAAAGAGGTGGAATTGATCTGCCGACATTGCAGCAACATGTCACTAATGTCACAAGACTCTTAAATCCATTGGCTTTCAGAGGAGTGACCCTCTCCTTTAACATGTCAGCCCTGTTGAGACTTTCTGCAAGGTCACCCTGGAGGACTCTGTAGAGGTTTGGGTGTGTGTGTGTGTGTGTGTGTGTGTGTGTGTGTGTGTGTGTGTGTGTGTGTGTGTGTGTGTGTGTGTGTGTGTAGATTCAGTGTGTCTGCACAGGTGTTCAGGCTGCTCACCACAGGAACTGCATGACTTCATCACCTTTTCAAACAAAATGAAGCCAACTATTTCCAGTGCACCAACATTTATGCACTGTTGTACAAGTATATGAATTCAATAGAGAAGCTTAAAGTCACCATTCAATTAGCTGCCTGCATATTAATAACTGGATGTGTTTCATTTCTCATATCAGCATTTCTTTTTACACACACACACAGGTCAGCAAGACTAAATATGTTACACACATACATGAAAATCATTACTCCAGATAGCAACATACACACACCAATTACACGCGGTCAATCAGTTGAGGGTTTGCGCAATTCACATCCTGTTTTGAACAGGAAACACACATATTCAGCGATTTTGACTATGAAAATGTTTGAAATTATTGGAATCATACAGAAATTGTGTTCCATTCCATTTTGTACTTCGTGTTTCTTCTTGCTAATACTGTATTGTTTGTTTTTTTGTCAAACAGTACAATTACTTTGTCATTTCACTTTGTTGTTTATTGGAATTTGCCTTGTACAAATTGCCTTTTGTCTGCCTACACTATATTTGGACAAAACTGATCAAAGTTTTCCTTTAAAATGATGTTTTAAAGTCTTAAATGTAACTTCCTTAAACCTGCAGATACCCTGTCATCCTCACACCATAGCTTTAGCTCTTAATTAAAACCCAGAGGCATCAAAGAAACCTCTTCTTCCTTCTCCGGATAGAAGGACTTGCTCTTTGTGTGTGTCTATGTGTGTGTGTGTGTGTGTGTGTGTGTTTGAATGTACACATGCAGACAGATCCAGCCCACTGAGCTGTGGGGGAATCTGCAGCTGAGACGTTGGCTAACACGTGACCCTGTCACCTTGAAGGAACGTTAGGCGAGTTGCCCAACTCCAATGAGTCGCATCCTATTAGAGAGAGGTGGACACGACACATTAAGCACTTCAGCCTGCGTCCCACTGAACTCTTTCCAGAACAACAAAGCACTCAGAGAGCTGCACAGTCTTACATTGTTAAGATAACATTTTTGGAACATTATCTGAGGTCACGCCACTCTGCTGGGAAACATTGTCTTGTCCGTCCAGATGAGAGTGAGTTACCGCCCTGAGTGAAGCAGTTCAAGTGTCTCAGGATAATGTTCATGAGTGAGGGTAAGATGGAGTCAGAGATCGATCCCTGTGGCGTCTGCTGTGATGTGGAGGCTGTATTCAACTGTCATGGTGAACAGAGAGCTCAACCTAAAGGCAAATCTCTCATTTTAAGCGTGGAGCTACATTACCTTCGTGCTAATACCCTGAACTCCGTCCAAAATGTGTTTCCTCCGCATTCTTTCCAGTCTCACCCTTGGGGACATCATGATGATGGAGCTCACAGCAGAACAGCTGCTCCTTTGCATTTTAAAGGAGCCAGGTGATGGTGGTTGATGCTGTAATCAGGATGCCTCCTGGAACACCTGCCTGGAGTTGAGTTGGAGTGGAGGAATAATTTAGTGTATCACACGGAGCCTGGGAATGACTCGGGATCCCCTCATAAGAACTTGAGGACGTGGAGAGAGGGACATCTGATCTACTGTGCTCGCAGAAGAGTGTGAATATGAATACAATCCATTTAGTGAGAGTGACTTAAGTGCTGATTGGTCGTTGAACTAAATCGTTGTGTCTACTTACACTTCTGTCTTTGCTGCAGAGATATGAAAGCAGATAAGTAAAGTACTTTAGGAGAGTATCACCCCCCCCCCCCCCTTCTACTTCCCCCTGTCCCAGTTAGTGGGTCAAGTCAGCGAGGACAACAGCCCGCTGCCCAGTCACATGGACAAGTCAGGCACGTGCCGCACTGCTCCCTGCTACACAACCCCATCTCACGAACATGCAGCTATCACGCTAACATTCCTCTGCTGCACACATACACACACACGCACACACACACACACACACACACACACACACACACACACACACACACACACACACACAAACACACGCACACACACGAGTGTGTATTGAGTGTTCTCTGTGCAGACAAATTGGATCCTCTAATATGGCTAACCCACATCCAGAGGCTGTGTTATGATTAAATGCTACAGCACCAAACTCACACACTAACACACTTTTCCACACACACACACACACACACACGTGAACACAGGGCCCAGATGCACACAAACATGTGCAATTTCAGTTCTATTCCTGTTCTCTGTATTATCAGGAACATATTGAACCTGGCTTAAATTTAAGATTCAATCAGGATCGTGGTCACAACACCACTCAGCCACACGTGAATGCAGACACACACACACACACACACACACACACAAGTCTGGAGGACATGCTGTCCAGCCGAGCGTGAGACCGCGTTATAAAGTCATTTCCCCGTGCATCCCTGCTGTGATTGTATGAGAGTGCACTGTTACAGAGGTGACACTGATTGCTTTTGTTCTCTCCTTCTATTTGTCACTTCTACATTCGGTTTACCAGTCAACTTCTATCCAGGCAGAAAATAGATTCAGTCAAACATGGCTGTGGTGTGTACCGACAAATTCACCTTTAACAGAAGAAGAACCCAGGAACGACACATTTGTTCTGCAGCATCTTCTTTAGCATGTACAACTTGGTTCCTTTGCTGTGCTTTGCCCTGCTATCACACAAAAACAAGAGCGGATGTAAACAAAATCATTCCTCTACCACGACCGGTAAGAGATTCCACTCAGATGTGAAAATAACAGAACGTCATATGGATTCTGAGCCGGAGCTGAGCTGGGTTTTGATGTTGACATGTGTTTCGGCTGCCTGCCTGCCTGCCTGCGTTGTGTTTTAGTAGAGCTAGAACATCCTGGCAGGCCTGTCCACACCCTCAGCCCCGCCGTGCCTCCACAGTAACACACTCCACCAGTTAGGGTCCTACACTGCCCCCATGAGGGCAACACTCGCAACTTCCACAGTCCTGATAATGGTTGTGCTGTGTCACACTGAAAACAACTCATAGTTAAGGTTAAGGTTCCAGTCTCCACTGTGTGTTTTCAGGACAAACATAAAGATTTGTCTTAAGATTTTGGTGTACATGATGCTACTGTACTGCACTTTGTGTGGGAAAAGCTCAGTTCTGAGTGTGGCAGTGTTTGTAGAGGGAGAATGTATCCTGTTTGCTGGAAAATCTTCCTCTTCATCACTCTTCCACAGCGGCGTCGTCCCTTTTTTTTTTTTTAGAGCCGGCTCTCGTTTTCAAATGCATCTTTCATCCATCACCTTTAAGGGGCTCGGCTACGTCTTTCATTAGATCCGCCGTTCTCTGTCTCCACGGTGATTTGTCACCACAGATACGTTTTTTCCTTGGCAACAGCTGTCAAGTGAGGCAGGCGAGGGTGTGACGAGGCGTGACACCCAGGGTATTTTTAGCTGGTGAGCAGGTGAGTTCAGACATTTCACAGGTTCTTCTTTTTAAATGATGGCAGATGATGAGACAAACTGAGTCCCGCTACATTTTGGACTGATTTGTTAATTAGTAAGGGTATTTTTGTGCGTGTATTATCTTTGCATTGGACCATGAAAAAATGAACTCTAGCACTATTGTCACTTTTGTCATTTTCCTACGTTTGTAAGACCTGCAATGATTCTGTTCCTGCTGACAAAAGTAGAAATATTTCATTCCTTCCAATAGCTCTTCTTTGTGTTAGTGCCCCCTGTTGGTCCTATACGATAGAACACAACAAGAGAAATGATTGTTTAGCAAAATCTGTGTTTAATCCAGCAAAAAGTAGAGCTCCAATACGCAAATACACTTTGTTTTTAGCTCCATACCCCTATACATAGTTTAAACCAACAGACTGGTTGACTGAAGCTAGACTGCTACTCTCCCTGGCTGACTTCCTAATTGAATTTGTCTGTTTGGAATTCCTGTGACTGTGGTTTAGAGGCTTTTTACCTTCATCTACTGAGACCCACCCATACAACAAGTCCAGTTGCCATGGACTTCTGATATTACTGATTCAATGACCTAATGACTGGGAACCGTTGAAGACATATTTGAAATATATCTATATACCCCTCCGAAATGTGTATAGGTTAAATGTTAGTACATTTTATGGCACAGAACACTCCATTGTGCTAAATGCAGACTTTTGTCTTCGCCCTCTCCCTCCCCTCCCTCCTTTCCTCCCTGTCTCCTACAGCGGTGGTTCACCCTGATGGCGGGGCAGAGAAGGCCGGGTTTGGGGACGAGCTGGGAAGCGAAGAGGATTTGTTGTATGAAGAGTTTCGTAGCTCCGGACATCGGTTTGGACACCCAGGGGGAGGAGGAGGGGAGCAGCTGGCTATTAATGAGGTAAGGAAGGGCATGTGCTTGTAACAGTTGTTTTTTTTTTTAAGGACACCCAGGTTGTCAGGCAGAGTTGCTGAGACAGAAATGAAAAACTATGTCACCAAACCAAGAAAGCAAACTTCAGAGAACTAAATGAAGTGTTTGTTGTTGTGGCTGAATGTTGTGAAGCCCTTTATGCGTCCTCTAACATGTATGTCCTTGAGCATTTGTACATCGGTTGTGTTAATAATGTAAAAAGATATTGATTTATTCATCCAACCCACATAGGTCTTACTGACCTTGGTCAATAGGGCCTAACAAGCTGTGGCCCCAGCATCTAGATCAGGGGTTCTCAAACATGAGGTCAGAGGTTCAGAACAATGCAGCAAGATGCACCAACGTACACAAAGGCATCTAATCCATTACACAATGCAATACATTCAGCAGCTTATCACTAATAAATTATATGTATTTATTTAATGTATTTATTTATGTTATTGATTGATTGGTTGCCAAACCACTAAACCATGAATCCCCCCCTCTCTCACTCTCTGTCTCTCTTTCTCTTTCTCTTTCTCTCTGTCTCTGTCTCTGTCTCTGTCTTTCTCTCCCTCTCTCTGTCTCTCTCTCTGTGTCTGTATCTCTCTCTGTCTTTCTCTTAGTCTATTTCTCTGTCTCTCTGTCTCCCTCACTCTCTCTCTGTCTTTCTGTCTGTTTGTCTCTCTCTGTCTCTCTCACTCGCTCTCTCTCTGTCTGTCTCTTGCACTCTCCCTCTCTGTCTCTGTCTCTGTCTGTCTTTCAGTCTCTCACTCGCGCTCTCTCTGTGTTTCTCTCAGTCCACTTGTCTCTCTCTCTCCCTCCCTCTCGCTCTCTCTCTGTCCCTCTCTCTCTCTCAAACATTGCAACTGCTTCTCTAGTAAACAGACTCATTTTTCTCTCCCTCAGCACTCAAACAACACAGATAAATCAATCAGCCCTTCAGTCCACTTGAATGACTCCTCATTTCCTCCCATATGCATTAACCCAAACACACAGTTTAACAGCAGTGCAGCTTTTCTGGCATTTTATAGCTTAAATCCGGAGTGTGTCCCCGTGTTAAATACAGTATTTAACTTGCAACACGAGATGTGATTGGTTTTGGCTTATTGTTTCTGGATATCTATACTTTCTTTCACGCATGAATGTCTGGTGTATTCATATATTTGTATATGAATTCATAGGCTTATAAAAAAAACCCTGAACAGACCAAAAAACACAGATGCAGCATCATTGATATTTTGGAAGCGTATCTCCTTTTTGCAACGGCCAAATGGAAACAAACTGCAGCCTCGGCAGCAGATAGAAATGGAGGTAAATACCAGCATCCAGGCTGCTGGGTTATTTGGTTGCCATGGATACAACTCTAGATTCTGCTGATGCACGAGCCTAATACAGTGACTTACAGAGTAGATACATGTTCTCCACCAGCACCTCGCTCTGTCTACTAATTCAGTGTAAAACAGCATCAGAGGGACTTATGATTGACAGTTAGTTGTCTGTTGCATCACAGATCTGAGCTTCTGTTCGATCCTCATCACAGCTGTCAGGTTTTGTTTGTTTTCGTTTGGGCCTTTTTGTTCACGGTTTGATGCCATATTTGTCTGTGTCGACCTTCTCCCACACTTCTACACCTGAAGCCTTCCAGATGAATGTTCACATGTTTTCGATGTCATTTGCTGGTCCAGTTATTGCATTTCACTTTACTCTAGATATCAAAAGCTGCAGATTGGTACAGATCTGGACAGAGGACACATTAGGGCTCCACCTCCCAAGGGGTACATTAACTGATCAATTTTGGAGGAAATTAATCAAACCCAATTTTATTCAATTCAGACAATTCAATCAAATCATTCTCACAACAATTTAGCATGTAATGAACTTTGAAGCCTTAATTATATTGAAAATGGAGACGGTAAATGATGGAAGCTTGGGATCTGTGGAATTCTGACTGACGAGTTATAGAAGTGCCAGATAATAATGTACAAACTGGTTTTTGCAACATTTTAACTGAAATTTCGAAGAACAAGCTCACTGGCCTCACAAATCTAGACTTTAAGTTCTCAATTGATTGAGACAGGAGAGTCATACCACGACCAGTCACTGGGGGGCACTGTTGTTGCACAAAAAACAGGATAGTCATTTGTTAATATCGTATTTTGTCAGATTTCCATGGTACAGAAACTAAAATAGGATGCCTGGAATGGTCATGAGCTGCTGATTAAGAATACGTAAGTTGTATGATAGTTGGGTCATTATTATTACTTTTAGGGAAGTGTGATGTAGATAGTTGAGATAGAGTGATGTGGTTGTTGGCCTTTATGTGCTGAAACCAGGAGGTTACATGTCCAAGTCCATAATTTTACCAGAGTCTTTGATACAGAATGGAAGAGGTCTATTGGTTTGTTTTCCTGTGTGGCGTTTGTGTGTAAATCCAGAAGTGAAAAAGAGGATGAGGGCCTGCAAAGTGTTGCATTGACTCTTTAACTGCGAGTCTGCGATAGTGGATTTCCCACCTGTGTAAATGTGATTTCCATCTAAGAGACAGTTCTTGAGCTAACCATTTGTTTTCTGGCTGTCCAACCTATCGGTGTGATTTGCAACACTCCAAAGGAAGAACTGAGGGTCGATCTCTGTCCAAGACCATAAAGTGATTTGCCACCCCTTCACAGGAGATTACATTCAAAATGATTCTCCTGCAATCGCTTTGGTCCCTTTAGGACAGTTTATCAGAAGAACAAGACATGCGTAGTCTGGGCTTCTTCAGCCTGGTCGGCGGTATGATCTGTGGTGAGTGAGTCCTGTGTGCTGATGTCATACAGTTTGAGTTGTGTATTCAGACTCGTTCATGTGCACATTTCATGCTCTCCTGGGTTCCTGTTGAGTTAACAACGGCTGATCTAATGTGGATGTGTTGTGTTTGTTCCGCCTGCATATGGAGGTCAGTGTCGTGCAGAGGAGGCGGGGAATGGCTCCGCATGCACACCAGGTCAGCCGCTACACACTGAGAGGCTGAAATAGAGGCACTATAGGAAAGATGCCAATGCTGTGTAAGAGCTTTATTCTGTAGCTGAAGTGATAAATTGGACACAGCGAGCATAAAACCGCAAAAAATAAAACTCACATACACACATGCATTAATCATGAACACACACCTCCCTGAAAGGGATGGCTGCAGGCACTCACATGTGCACACGCACACACGCACACACACCCACTTGTAATTTCCCTGGAGATTAGTCCATTATTCTGCATGGCCTCCATCGCACCCCCTTCCTCTCTTCCTCTCACTCCATCCACCACCCCACCCTGCTCGGGGTTGCTATGGCCCAGCCTCAACCACTGTGGTATCCAGGATACGCTCACACACTCTCCGTTCTGATTGGCCGCTGACTGTGTAAGGGTGGGCACGCAAACAAGAAAGAGGGCGATCCTTGTGGTGAGATGGATGGCTGAGACAGCACAGCTCCATTTTAGCAGGACCGAGAGAGCAGAGGAAAGAGAAAGAAAAGGAAGAAGGAGCAGAGTGACTGTAGGCGAGAGCGAGAGGACGAAAGAGAAGAAACGAGCTGGAGAACGAGAGGACGGAGGGATAGAAAAGAAGAGGAAGACAAAGAGGAGGCATGAGCATGAAGGATAAAACAGGAGCAACGCAGCATCCTGTCCTCTGCCTTTCATCCTGACATCCTGACCGAGAGAAACGGCAACCAGCAGTAAAATAGCCAAAGAAAAGACTGGATAACCACAGTGGGAGATCGAGAGAAGAGAGGAGGCTCCTGTTTGTCAAAAGGAAGAAAAGGAGCCCAGAAGGAGTCAGCGAGGCACATAACACACAAAGAGCAACACACAACATCAGGCACACGCAGATTCGCACACGCTGACACGAATAGGCGACCCAGCCTCCACAGGCAGGCCGGGGAAACACAGGGGTCGGCAAAGTGGCAGGAGAAGGAGAGGAGGCGGCTGCCGGAGCCGAGCGGAGGAAAGGAACGCCAGAGGACGACGGCAGTCAAGGAGGAGGCGGACGAGGAGACGTGGTGTGGTGTGGAGGCTCGACGTTGAGGGAAAGGCGGCGGGGGAGGGGCGGCGGTGCTGAGGAGGAGGAAGAGGAGGAGGCGACGGGACTGATGGCTCGCGGCAGCGGCTCGGGGAGGTGGAACAGGAATCGAATGGGATTTTTGAGCACCCTGCTACGCTGCAACCTCCCCCCAGAAACACAGAAAGTGGTGGTCTTCCTCATTATGATGCTGCTCATCATCATCAATGTTGTGCTCATGTTCCTGCTGGCCTTCCAGTAGAGCAACACACATACAGAGAGAGGGAGGGAGAGGGAGAGGGAGAGGGAGAGAGAGAGAGAGACACTGGCCTGTAGAAGGAGGAGCAGGGCAGACAGACTGACACACAGACAGAGGCGGAGCAGAGGAAGAGGAAGAGGATCTGATGGGAGTCCAAGATGCCAGAACACAAACACAGGTACAACCAAGAGGAGAGAGAGGGAACATGATTGTGTAGCAGAATGTTAGTGTGGACATGTGTGTGGACATGGACACAGGTTGTGAAGGGTCTGTAAACACACGCTAGAGCCGTCTGTCAGATTTCACTGGAAAACAACTAAAAACAGCTACTTTTCCTCAACCAGCATTACTGATTTGATTTGATTTATTTAACCTTTATTTATGAGACCTCATTCTCAACAGAGACCTGGTCCTGGGCTGGTTTATCTTCTTTGAAAAATCAGTTCTAAGTCAATCAAGGTATAAAAAGTCCCTCAATAAGTGTGGAACTAAGATGGCCGCCACACCACTCTGTGTGTGTGTGAAGCTTCGGTTCATCCTCGAGATTCAGCACTCAAGTTTGGTGACAATAACATGGTGATCTGCTGAGAATGATAAAAGGATGCTCTCTGGCCATAACTACAACACTTTTAGTTTAAACATAGTAGCTGTAAAGGTTACTTATTACACTTTGGGAAAATGATGGAAACAATTTGGAATTCAACTGGCAAAAGAGTGCAGGAAAGTATATAAAGCTGATGTCACATCTTTGTTCACCCTGTTGAGTGAAATCTGAAGAAGCACTTAAGGTGATCAGTGTTGCTGCTAGCTTTGTAAGTCCTCCACATCCACAAAGTACTCAAGCGACTGTGATGGGACACAATTTCTGTGCTAGTCAGACATGATTACTTCTTAATTAATTTAGTCATCAGACGATGTCAGCTTGGTTGTGAACCTCAGTAGCAGCTGGTGTAGAGGACCTGCACTTTAACATTTGGTGTTTTTGCTTAATGGTTCCATTATTCTGCTGAGGTTACATACAGTACATCAAGCCAACCTGAGTCGACTCATTCCAGGCTGCAGTGCAGAAAAACAGACCAGAGAACTGAGCCGAGTTCACCTTCACCCCACTAAACTCAACACGGATGCCTGATTTACGACCTCACATTAAAGTGTGATGGCAAAGATGCATGTTACTGCAGTGTGTAAGGGGGTGCACACGTCCAACCAAAAGCATTGTGATTGTAAATGCTACCTGAGCTGCCAGACCAAACACTGACTGGCATCGTCATCAGATCTCTGTCCAAGCTCTCCAGGTGTCGATATGATCAGCACACCTGGGACACATTCAAGAGATGAGATCCAGCCACCAGTTACAAACATCGACCTTTTCTTTGCCTGCACGCTTTTGTTAATAAAGTTATTCTGTATCAGGAGTTGTGACTTTGCTCCTAAGTGTGTCAATCTGGCATCGGGAACATGGAAAGTGACAGCCCATGCAAAACCTACACACACGACTGAGATCCAATCACAATGCTGCAGAATTCAGATTACAAGATGCTTTTAAACACAACATGCAAATCAAAGAGGTCACAGTTTAAAGAAATGAGCCTTTTCTTCCTGTCTGTGTTTGATTTAAGCTTATTTCCCAGTTGAGTTGCACTAAGTTCCTGTATCTAACTTAAAATACATTTCTAAATGATGAATCTGTATTTGGTGTTTGTCAACTGATAATAAATGTTAATCTAATATTTATCTATCATACCAAATGTGAACAGCATCAAGAAGCATCATTCCCTTTTCCTGTGGGCGTTCCTCATCTGGGTTCCCTGCGTTAATGAGCCGTCATCACTCTGAGAGTGTGTGTGCAGGTTCCACTCTCGACGCGTTGGGATCTTTAATCCCAGATCCCAAATGTGGATTTAACAGTATTGAGGCAATTGCTCCGAATTAAAGCTTCAACTGACCCATCCTGTGTTTATGCAGCTATACAGTACATGTTGTCTTTGTTCTTTGCCTTTTCTGAAGCTGTTGATGAGCATGATAGAGGGAAATTACTTGCTTGACAAATAACACCTGTGTTTCCAAACAACTAACTTCCAGAGTTAAGTCCAATAAACATTTTCAAATAAGCGCCGTCTCAAAATACAACCACGAAGCTCACAGTGTGTCACACCAATGTGCTATGCTCCAACTGTACACAGTGTGTGTGTGTGTGTATGACTGGATATCTACATTTCTTTCATGCATAATTTACTACACGCCATTACATACATATAGTGTATCCATTGGAATGCGTCGCTACAGGCTCCTACAGACTTTGAGATCAAATGCTGATGAAACTCCAGAGTTGTGAGACGCAGGCGGACAATTCTGCGTGTAGAGTTCTTTCTTGCTTGTCGTAGCGCTGTGATTCACCTGATCAGACAATCTTTAAGATCATTATCAATTGCAAGCGTTCTTAAGTCGCCTCTCTCTGTCTGTAGAAGCAAAGGAGAAGGCTTTGTGTCTGCTTATCTCCTCTATAACGCAGCCGTCTATATCACTGTGATAGTTCAGATCTAAGTGTCCAAAAGACCAATGAGGAAGGAGGAGTTCTGTTTGAGAGATGAAACTAAAACCTTTTGTATTCCTTGAGCTGTCAGCCATTATTATAATTAGAATGTTCACATATGTATGTTTATGTATGTATATGCGTTCTACTGACTTAGTTGTAATTCGTAATAATAAGATAGAACAAAATAATCCTTTATTAGTCCCCAGAGGGAGAAATGGCTGCAGCTGATGATAAAGGGGAGTACCCGGCAAACAAAACAATATTATATAATATCAAACAAGTAATAATAGTAATAGCCACAGTAGTAGGCAGAAAAAAGAATGATTGCATTGTTGCACATGTTAAAAACACTACAGCATAGTACTGCACATATGATGCCATTATGTCACTGTTGCATGAAAGGATTATTGATGAGGCAGTGCTGTTGCCAAAGTGATGGACTGATGTCATGATGGCCGTCTACATGGTTTACTTTCCAGGGTGTCCTTATGTACTACGGTAACATTTCCAAAGTGAATTGCGGTCTCATGTGGGGACGGTTGAATCTGGAAGAGGAGGGCAGCCGAGAGGCAAAATGGTGTGGGTGTATTGCTTAGCAACAGCCACATCGTCTGTTTCTCTCATCGCCATGATGGATCGATGGCAGCGAGACCCAGATTACAGAGAACGTTTAGATGATAAAAAACAGACGGAGCTGACCTGGTGTTTGTACCTGCAGACAGGCAGAGAGACAGACAGGCTGGTGTGCTTCTCCTGCAGGAGTCAGCTGTGTAACGGAGGGCCTCCGCAGGGCCCTGGGGCCATGTTAACGCAGTGTTTTTGCCTCTGCGTGCGAGTCAGTGTGAAATATGACCACTGCAGTGTCTCCATCAATAACACCGTCTCCCACTCCGGCTCCTCCTCTGCCTTTTCGCCCTTTCCTCCTCTCCATCTAGTCCTTCTTATCCTCACATATCTCTCTCTCGCTTGCTTTCTCTCTCTCACGCTGTTTGTCAGCTCCTAAGTGTGTACAACAAAAATGATCTATCTGTAATCATGGTGCAGATGCAGACACGAGGTGTTACGCTAGCATGGAAGGTGATCAAGGTGTGATAAGAATATTCGGACTTAAGTTTGACATCAAATTCAGTTTCTAAGTCTTGGGGAAACGACGTCATCATAAGGGTTACTGTAAAGAGAGTAAGATCTGAATGTCTCCCTCTTGTGGTGTGTTCTGTACAGCTGATCAGCGATGGCAGCGTGGTTTACGCAGAGGCCCTCTGGGACCACGTTACCATGGATGACCAGGAGCTGGGCTTTAAGGCTGGTGACGTCATCGAAGTAGTGGATGCCACCAATAAAGAGTGGTGGTGGGGTCGCATCATGGACAGCGAGGGCTGGTTCCCTGCCAGCTTTGTACGGGTGAGGAACTAACTGCTTCTACAGACTGAAACATCTTGATTACCATGTGATTAATGACTGCAGCACATATGAGGTTTGAAACTGTCTCCTGTGTCTTGGGTGGCGCCTCAGTTGCGTGTGAACCAGGATGAGCCAATGGAGGAGTACCTGGCCCAGCTGGAGGAGGCACAGGCTGGGGAGGAGGAGCGAGCGGGCCTGGGGCTGCTGCTGGGTCCAGGTTTACCCTGCAAAGAGCAGATGAGGACCAACGTCATCAACGAGATTATGAGCACAGAGAGAGATTACATCAAGCACCTGAAAGACATCTGTGAGGTCTGACAATCAAAGCTCCTCAGCATAAACTCACTATAGACACACATAAACACACTGTTAAGCATGAGCTACTCACTTGCAACACAAACATAACTCACTGCTTTGATAAACACATTGATCTGCATCCATCCATCCATTCTCCATACCTGCTTATCGCTATGCCTTCATACTATTATGGTCTATATGACGGTCATTCAGAGGAAGAACACGTCATCCTTCATCATGACCACACTAAGCTGATTCTCCTCTCTCTCTTCTTCCTTCAGGGTTACATCAAACAGTGTCGCAAGAGGACAGACATGTTCACCGAGGAGCAGCTCCGGACCATCTTCGGCAACATCGAGGACATCTACCGGTTCCAGAGGAAGTTCCTCAAAGGCTTGGAGAAGAAGTTCAACAAGGAGCAGCCACATCTCAGCGAGATTGGCTGCTGCTTCCTGGAACATGTAAGCCGAAACAGAAAAGACGGTGCATGAGAAGTCTAATTCCAACGTTTGGTTGTCAGTTTGAAACTACATGAGGGACTTTGTGACATATTATAGTCTCTCTTCTAAAATATTATTAAGCCTCAAACCATCAGTCTATACAATCTGTTCTCATGCTTCTAACCTCTTACCACAGCAAACAGATTTCCAGATTTACTCGGAGTACTGCAACAACCATCCCAACGCCTGCGTCCAGCTCTCCAAGCTCATGAAGGTCAACAAGTACGTGTTCTTCTTTGAGGCTTGCCGACTTCTCCAGAAGATGATCGACATCTCCTTAGACGGCTTCCTGTTGACGCCGGTGCAGAAGATCTGCAAGTACCCACTGCAACTGGCTGAGCTGCTCAAATACACCAACCCACAGCACAGGTGAGGCGGAGCTGCTTTCATGCTGTCGTGGAAGCCTGTATTGACCATCTTGTAAAAATATGTTACTTATATTTTGATAAATTATCATTCACAATGTGGCCTCCTGACATCTTCCACTTATCAAACATTGATATCTGATTTTTTTCTTCTGTCAAAGCTTTTGTCAGGTAGTCAATGATTCGGTACCAACTGTATTCCGTTGTTTGGGTTCAAACAAAAGTGCTCAGTTAATTCAGTCAGTCTGCCTCCAGGGCAGCAACACTGGCATGAAAGAAACAACCCGGTTGGCTACCATCCCTGTTTTCCAGACACGTTTACTAGCCTATCACAGCACAGAAACATAAGGGAGCCCATTGGCCCTCTGACTGTAACCTCAGGGCTGGTCAAAGGAAAATCCAATCTACACTGGAAAATCAGGACACATTGAAAACTACAGTGCTTATTATTAGTATTATTATTATTATTCTTGTTTATCTGACAGTTATGGAGGCCGCATATTGAAATCCATGTTTGTTCAGCGCAGACCCTGCAAATGAAAGAGCTTGTGCTGTTGCTGTGCAGTGTTAGTTTGTTCATCCTGTGTGTTCATTATCATGTCTCACTCCTGTCAGTCTTGGTATGACATTTGGATACAGAATGTGGTTTTATTATTTTTCTTAATCTTTCTGTTTTCATCATCATTTAGGACAATTTCACCCCATTATTACTGAACACATTATGGAATCATAATGTGTGTATGTATGTCATGAATATATTTAATATGAGGAGTGACAGAAATATACACAAGTCATCTAGCGGTTAAGAGATAAACATCCATGTCACCATGCACCTGGATCGATCATCAGCCATGTTTGGTGAGGCTGATAGGACGTTCTTGTGCAGGGTGACCTAGCCTGGGATGTCGTGTTCAGGTGGCACTACCTCACCCACGGGTCCTCTCCTGATCCACAACCATCTGGAAGGGCCTACTGCACCTTGCTTGCCACCTTGGTGTCTTTCTTTCGTTGGTGTCAATCAATTTCACACAAACTTAATGCAACTGTTTGATATTCAGGGACTACAAAGACGTGGAGGCTGCCTTAAACGCCATGAAGAACGTAGCCAGGCTCATCAATGAGAGGAAACGCCGCCTGGAGAACATTGATAAGATCGCCCAGTGGCAGAGCTCCATAGAGGACTGGGAGGTAAGGAGCCATCTCATCTCAAGCTACTACATTCACAGGCTGAAGTGTCCCAGATCTGATGTCTGTGCCTCCATGTTCACTGATAACAAGGAAACTGAACAGGGAAAGTTTCTTCAGATTTTCTTCCCAGCAGATTTGGGTCACCTTCATGCAGTATGTGGTCTTTGATCTGATTTACATATCATTGTTGCCATCAATCAGAGTGTGCACCTCACTGCTGGGTAAAAATAACTGCAAGCAATCAGTGGAGAAATGAGGAGGATTGTAAAATTTGCTACTTTTATATGGAGATGCTTCCATCCTAGGCTGCTTGGAACCCAGCAGCTTCACGAAAGATGAGGGGAACGTTTTTTATTGTTGTTGTTGTGCATGTGTGTGTGCTTGACCTTTAAGTACGCAGCTGTATCACACTGGTGTCAGATGCAGGTTCCATACTAACATGAATGTGAACATGAAGGACAAAAACATCAGATCAGAGCCTAGCCTGGTTTCACACTGATTGGTACAACTGTGTGTGCACAGGGTGAAGACATTCTCAGCAGGAGCTCTGATCTCATCTTCTCTGGGGAGTTGACCAAACTGTCACAGCCTCAAGGCAAAAGTCAGCAGCGAATGTTTTTCCTCTTCGACCATCAGATGGTTTTCTGCAAAAAGGTAAAGCGCTAAAAACAATTTACAGATCGATTGATGATTGAGTGCTGGGGTGTTGTTGTGTTGTTGTGTTGTTGTTAATTGTCCCATCCTCACCGCTTCAGGACCTCCTCCGTCGTGACATGTTATACTACAAGGGACGGATGGACATGGACCACATCGAGGTCA
Organism: Genypterus blacodes; assembly: GCF_046128005.1. Classification (NCBI taxonomy): domain Eukaryota; kingdom Metazoa; phylum Chordata; class Actinopteri; order Ophidiiformes; family Ophidiidae; genus Genypterus; species Genypterus blacodes. Next base: position 2,005,439 of record NW_027466885.1, on the reverse strand, counting down.
TGGACGTGGAGGACGGCAAGGAGAAGGACTTCAACATCAGTGTGAAGAACGCCCTGAAGCTGCGATCACTGGATGGGGATGAGGTCCATCTGCTGTGCGCCAAGAAGCCCGAGCAGAAGCAACGCTGGCTCAGAGCCTTTACTGACGAGAGGAGACAGGTCCAACATGACCGCGAGACAGGTCAGATATGATATGAGGACACCACACAGGCACAGGCACACACTACACACTGTGCTCGCTCCATGGATCCATCCTTTTGTACCCAGGAGGTCTGGATCTTAGGGGCGTTAAGAATTTAGCACTCAGGGCTCAATGACATTTTGATTAAATGGTTAATTTGACAGACAGGATGATGATGATTAAATATTAGTCTAATTATCACAGTTTTATTCTGATCAATATGAGTTACAAAACTCAGGATTTAACCTTGATCAAACCCTACCTCCAAACTGTTTGGATCTGATCTCAAATAGACCCAAAAAAGAAAAATGAGCCAAAAGCATCCTGGGATGAATCGATTCCAACATCCTTTCATCTTGTTCCCCGTGTGGGAAAAGAATGCCTCCATTCTTCCTGCACTTCAGTTCACTATCACCTCAAATAGCTCGCATGATAACGATGCATCATGCGAGCAGAGCTGATAGAGACTCAGGGATAAGATAACATTCACCGACCAGAGACCTGAGGCAATATTACATGACAACCAACAGGGAATGAGTGAACCCATGAGGACGTCTAAAAGTCTGAAGGAAGAACAGCAGACTGATTGTGTCGCGTTGTCTCCTCAGGTTTCTCTCTCACTGAGGTGCAGAAGAAACAGGCCATGCTGAATGCATGTAAAAGCCATCCTGCTGGGAAACCCAAAGGTACACACACACAAGCTCACACACAAACACACACACACAAGATACAAAATATATATTAGCAATAATTTCAAACACACTAGATTGAAAGACCAGATTCTCCAAAAGATAATGTTTTGTATGACGGATTGAGCTCGGTGTAACAACATGTTGCAGTCACAGCGGTGGCATGGTTGAACTCAAAGGGTCGTGTCCCTCTTTGCCACTTTGTCCTCAACCCTGAAGTTCTCTGCTTTTGTATCCATTAGTTCCAGTTCCCTCCTCTCACATCAGCTCCGTTTGTCTCTGTCCACAGCTGTGACCAGACCTTACTACGACTTCCTGCTGCGACAGAAGCACCCCACCCTGCCCACAGCGTTGCCCCAGCAACAGGTCTTCATGCTGGCCGAGCCCAAGCGCAAAACTTCCACCTTCTGGCACAACATCGGCAGACTGACGCCATTCAAGAAGTGAAAGGGCGGAGGGAGGAGCGATGGAAAAGAAAGAACAGAGGAGGAGGGGAGTGAGGAAAGAAGAGGGCCGCGTGCTCGTGCCTGAAAAGACCCCTTTCATTCTTCCTCTCTTTTCTTTCCCACTCGTAATGTTGCCCTAACTGAGGCACTGATAATTGTAAAGATGGAGATGATTATGATGAGGATATTCTTTTTTGAAAGCACTTTAAAGGTTGGTTAACAATCAGACTGAAATGGTGTCTTGCGGATGAGGGAGGACTGTTGCTTACCTTAAACTAGTACACCTTCAATCCAGCACCGATTGGTACTAATACTACTACTGTACTGCTGCGAGCGAGCGTGGGACTCAGACTGAGCTGCCTCTGTGAAAGACGTGGCCTCTCGTTTAGTTCCACTGTTCTGTTGTTTTATGATTTGACAGATGCCAATTGTTCACAGTGCCAGATTTTTTTTATATTTGTTATGTGTCTGCTTATGAAGAAAAGGGAAAAAAGTCGGTCGGAATGCCGAGTGAGCTGCCTGCATAGTCAGTTTTTAAGACTTTGTGAATCTAGAACACATATTTTAAAATCCCCAAATCCATTACTTTTACTGTTATAAGCTATGCCGTTTTAAATTTCCCTTACAAGTCTGTTTATCGGAGATATGTTATACAGATTTCCCTGGAATGCATCATCCTATATTTGGTGTCTTTGACAACACTGGTCACATCTTAATAATCTTAAATAACATTTTATAAAGAAGGAACCAATGATGTTTCCCTCAGTTTAAGTGGGAAGTTTTACACAATAATTGATAATAATAATAACTAACCTATAGTTTACAAAGTGCTTTTGCATACAAGCCAAACAGGAACGAGGCAATTTTTAAGTATAACACATAACATTAAAGTCTTAAATGTCTAAATGAGCGTTTATACAGCTCTTTTACAAATTCATCACAATTTCGTGTAACTATTTATGACAAAATTAATCCAAAATCCCTGCAGTAGTTGAAATAACTCCACTCTTGCCTGCTTCCACCATTGTGAATTGAAATCCTTCACCAGAGGCTCTAACATCATAGCCCAATGACTTACAATTCGGTCAAAAGAAGGCATCTAAGCAGACAGCACCGGGACATCCTCACGTACAGGATCACTTCAAATGCTGACTATGTATGCAGCTCACTCGGTATTGTGACAGACCCATAATAGTGTGTGTGTGGAGAGGGAGGGATGGGGGGGCTGTGCAAATTTTCTGGGCAAATCTATAATTTCAGCATTATTTCACTTCAACTTCAAATGTTTTGTGATATCATCCACATGGATTGGGTTCAGTGTTTCGTGCATTTGTGGTGTTGTGCAAACACTTGATAAAAGTCATGAAATACTGCCCAAAGATTGAGTTCCTCACAGATGTGCAGCTTTGTTAAGGTTCTTTTCATGTCCAGACAAACCGCAACGAGCCACACGCTGTCGCTGTCACGTTCCTCGAGTCTGATCCTCAACGACACGCTTACAATGTCAACAAAAAGTAAACAGCGTTTCTTGTAGAAGTGCCATTTGAAGTGTGTCATGCTGACTTACAGTGACATGCATGGATGTGATGAAAAAAGTACTGTGAAGAATATTTTTTTATCTCTGAAGATCCCCCCGCGCTATATTTAACAGCTGAACACATCAAACGCAGATGTTATTTTATCTCCGTGTGGATATGATCTCCAGTTTTCCTGCTCTGTATTTGCCCTCCAGCCATCTCATTTCAGATCCATGCAGCCCTGTGGTATCCATCTGTAAGTGCATTCAGTGAAATGTACTCCTACACCTTTATGTTCAAGTGTTTTAGCCTATGAGGTTATGGAATATTAAACATTCCCAAGCTGACAAATGTGGCCATCAGTTGGGGGATGGGGGGGGGGGGGGGAGTGTAAGTGTTCAACCTTTCTTTAAACTAAGATCTCAGTACACGATATCTGGATAGTGACGTGACGGTGGAACCTGCATGAACACATTGTGTCAACATGCTGGCTCCTTTTCTGGATGCTGCCTCAAACAAGGTCTCATCTTTCCTTCTCCAGTCCATATCTGTTCATTTCTGGTCGGGCAGATGGGAAAGTGTTCCTGTCACACTTTATTCTGCAAGCATCTACAGTGCACCTTGCATTAACAGGTGATCTCTGTATCTGCATGCATCTGGAGAGGTCGCAGTTTAATGCAAGCCGGAAGTGGAGCCTTCGATTAGTTCAAACATGAGACAACAAAATATATTAGATTTGTCCACATTTATTTCATTGCAACAATTTTCTATTTCGTTTAGTTTCTAGTCAATTAATAATTAGTGTATAATATCAAACATGTTTTATCTTCCTGTTCAGTCATCAGGGAGGGAACTGCATCACAGAAACATCATGGATTAGTAATGGATAAGTTTATCTGGAGTCTCCAGATAAAAGTTACTTTTGCCATCTCCGCATCTGAACATACTGAGAAGCGTAAGACCGCCTGTTGTTATGTGAGGCTTCTTCCCTCTCTGATTCATACATCTCCTCTTCCTCCTCCTCCTCCTCCTCCTCTGCTTCCTCCTCCTCCTCTACTTCTTTCTGGCGTTGCAGAATGCTACGGGACTGCAAATGAAAAGGTAAGAGGTGAGTTCATGGCCTCAAGCAGTAATACCTAACCCTAAGTCCCTCTTTACTTATTCAACATTTTTAAGATATCCTCCTTTCAAGCAAACATGGGAGCTCACCCTGCTGGCTGTTTGTGGGTAATGCCTGCCCTGGATTCTGTGATTGTGATTTGTGGTGGAGGCCAGAGTTGACCTGAGGGTTTGAGCCCTGGGGGAGGTGAGAGTGGGGCTGGTATGGTGGCTCACGAGGGAGGCAGAGTGGCTGCTGAGAGGAGAGTCCAGAAGTCCAGGCAGAGAGTCTGACATCCTAATCCGCCCACTGAACTGCTGCGGAGACAGGAAGAGAGGGTGAGAGACACGTCCTCACAAAGAGCTTTGCTTCCAATGACGATTCTGCAGGAAAACATACATTTACAATGCTCAAAGCAGAAGCCACGAAAGGTACGAGACTAAGATCAAATTCTATGGTAACACTACCCATACTTAACACTGCACTCTTAACACTGTAACTTGAAGTGACTCTGGTGCCGCCCTGCTGCCACAAGCTGAATTGATATCCTCATTCTCTAAGTTATTAAGGCTGAAACCACCGTACAAAGCTAAATCCAGGGTGTGACCCTTAAGAGCCAAAGGGACAAAAGATAAAAATCAGTGACAGAAGTCTCAGAAGAAGAGCAAACATGTATATGTGTGTTTAAATCAGCTCGTCTTCAGATGACCTGTTGGACCTGAGGGTTCTGCACTTTTCAGTTTGTTGGCCAAATATTTGAAGGACTTGTTGTTCAATCAATACATTACTCTGGGACAGGCAGAGATTGTTGTTGTACTTGTACCTCGAGGTCCTTCTCTATGTCCACCGCCTCCATGTTCTGGAAGGTGTGTGTAAACACCTCCAGCGCTTTGGCGTGAAAAATCATCTCCACTCGAATGAAATCTGTGAAAATCCTCTGCAAGGAAACAACGAGGCCGTCAGTGTGACTGATACTCCACATGGTTATGTATATGCTTGTGTGTGTGTGTGTGTGTGTGTGACTTACTTTAACATCCTGCAATTTCTGTCTTTGGAAGTCGATGATCGTCTCCTCCAGTTGTCTGGTGCTGCGATTGGCATTGTTAGAAGCCTTCTGAGCATTCACCTCTGCCTGTCACACACACACGCGCGCACACACACACACACACACACACACACACACACACACACAGGCAGCTGGGTGCACGCGGCTTTATATTTACATTTAGTCTTTTTTTTTTACCTCACACTCTGGATGAAGGAGTGCTGTGATGATTTTCATACAGACATCATCAGAGAGTTCAGTTTACCTGAGACTGAGAGGTCGTGTCAAGAAAAGGTTTGTAGTTCATCTAGTTGTGAACATTTTCATCAGAACTATTTTGATCATGTGACTGAGTGTGAGTGACAATCATTTTAACCCTTTCTTCTAAGTCCAGGAGCTAACTAGCAGTGACTTGCTTGAGGCTTCATCACAATGTAGACAAATGTAGTAATGGTAAAATACACATTCTGGCAAGAATTTGAAAACTGATCTGAGTGTATGTAGATCTTAGTTTGTGATTGTTCTAGTTGTATTCCACACATATCCTCATGTAAATGCTGCTTTACTTACTTTTATACCATGAAAAAAGGTTTGGAATTCATTGGAAAAAGTGAAGAGTCCTGGGTTGTCAGACTGCAGCGTGCACGTACATGAGAAGGATACAATGCTCTGACGATCTGCTGGGTTCCTCAAGCGGATCTTCTCCAGTTTCTGTAGTTCCTTAATCTCTCTGTTCCGGTCAGTGCTGAACGTCTTCAGATCTGCCTGGAAAATGAAAGACACTGATTGTAAATATGCTCAGTAAGTGTTGCAATAACTAAAGCTCTTTCATTCAAAGCTAAATTCTCTGCTCTCTGCATTTAAACTGCATCCAGGCACCCCTAGACGGGAGTGGTGTGTGTGTGTGTGTGTGTGCAAGAGAAAGAGCGAGAGAGAGCTTGAGGAAGAGGCTCAATGCCACTAAAATTTGTGAGAGATCCAATCAAAACTTAGCATTTAAATAAATTGACTAATCAACTTATTACCTAGGCAAACAGCACTTCATATGAAATCACACAGAGAATTTGTTCCACTACTCACCCTTTTACTTTTGATGATGTCTCCATAAGCTTTTAGAGGAGCAACCACTCTGGTCTCCAGTCTCTCCACCTGTGAGGGACAAAGATGTTCATCTCAATAGCCACTGAATGCTGGATAAAGAGAAGCACTGATCTCCTGACCTGAGCCTGCCGGTAGTCCTGAGCCATGGCGAGGTCTTCAGCCAGGTTTTTCAAGCCAACCTGGAGCTCAGCGTCCTCAGTTCTGGAGAAGTCCATGATCTGAGCCACCAACAAGTCTGCTTTGTCTCTCAGCTTGGCCGTCTTCCTGGTGTAGGACGCCAGCAAGGAGCACATAGGGCCAAGGTACTTCTCAGCGTGATCCACTGTCTGCTCCATGCTCTTCACCTGGACATCCCTGAGGACACGTGACAGGAAACAACAAAGAACACGACTATACATCCGTCTTTTTCTGTGTAGTGCTGGAGTCAGAGCCCAGGGTTTCCAACAAGCACCTCCAGCCCAGAGGGGCCAGTGGTCTCTGTTTAAGCTGGTCTATGAGAGGCCAGCACACACATCACTCACAGCTATGATCGACTGATGCCACCGGTTCATGTGGTAAATGTGGAGCAACAGTAATCGTAATCATGACGAGGGAAGCCACAACCTGAGATGGGAAGCTAGGGATTTATTTCCTGGAAAATCAATGTTGCTCCTAAGACTGAGAGTGCCAGTAAACACAAATAACCAACAAGCACTACAGCTGAAGGTCTACATGTTAATGATTCACATTATTCTTTTGATTTGTGCCCACTTGTGTGACAAGTTTGGAATTAGACTGTCAAATGGAGGTTTCACTCACTCCAATTTATACAAATTCCAAACCAAGTTGTAAACAAATGACCTTTAATCACAGTGGCAGAGCTGAAGGACACCTCAACCTTCTACCCTTTTCATTTCTCCTCAACATTCATTTTACTGCCTTACAAAACCGAGCAACCGGGAGACTTACACAGTCTCTATTATTGAAAGAATGTATAGATTATTATTATTTTTTTATCTCTAAGTGCAGCTCTATTTAGCTAGAAGTTAGTTATTCTTCTTCTTCTTCTTCTAGCTGCTAGCTGCTCAATAACAGCATCCTAGTACATACACTAATTTATTTAGAACCATATGATGGATTAATAATCAAACATAAAAACATATTATCTGTTTCTAAGGCTCTTAAAGTGCCTTAGAGTGCAACACAGTGCGCTTTATCGCTCCACAGCCTCGTTTAAACGCGACTCGATGCAATAACCGTAAAGTTGAGAGGAAGTGCGCATTTTTGTTTTGACATGCATGTAGTTCCGGCCGGTTTGACCGCAGGCATGTTGTGTGGTTTTATTGTAATAAATGAAAGGTGCCGCACCTGGACATGAGCAGACTGTTCATGATTCTTCTGTTGATTTTCGCACGGATCCTCTGCTCTTCCGCCTCTTGCCTGAACCGTGTAACCGAGAGACTATTGCCATGGCAACGCTTGACACGGGCTCCAAACCGAGCCCTCCCCATAAGAAGTACACTCTGTCAGCCTGTAGAGGGCGATATGGATCAAACTCTCCTCTCGCAAACACAAACAGGAACAATCTGAACATTGGTACTTATATTATTATTGTCATCATGATTTTGTGTTGAAAGAGGAGGAAACCGTTTGTTGTCCCAAGCTGCTTTAGGTGGAGCCTTCGTTGCACGGAGTGGGGGAGGGGAGAGTGGAGCGAAGTAGCTGATGGTGGAGATGTAGTTGATACTACTGGACACGTGGGGGCAGCAGAGGGGCAGAAAACGCACTTTAAAAATACCCGGTTTCATCATGTATATTTTATTTTATTTTCTTTTATTTTCTTTTATTTTATTTTATTTTATTCATTTTATTCATTTTATTCATTTTATTCATTTTATTTATTTCCTATTCTATATAACTTATTGTGTTTGTGAATTTGAAATCAGCAGTTTTGCTGGTGGTTGAGTTTAAGTGATAAATGTAATTCACAAAATTCAGTCAGTAAATAAAAGCAGAGGACAAGTGAGTTCTGACCTCAGACAGTACATTTATTAAAGCTAGGCCAAGAACATTTTCCTTGACTTGGATAATGAAGTCTTTCAGGGCCTTGTGGAGCTTCTGCAGGTGTTTCTGCCTGATATATTCTCAGAGGTCTTGGGTGAAAAACCCTGGCAATTGCCACTTTACACATGGAGCAATTTCCTCCTGTGCTGATGTTGTTTACTGTGTGGATAGGGCCATACTACACTACTGGGGCCCTGCTTCAGAGGTTAAAATGGCTGTAAGAGCTCATTGTATCTGGTGTGATTCATTGTTCCTCCTCCGTTTAGCTCAGCAGTCTGAGGCAACACCAAATCCTGCCTCCATGATCCATCTGGCTACCGTCCACAGTCTGATCCCCAGAGCTTCTTTCTATCTTTGGTCACAGAGGATGGCGGGACTAGTGTGATGTCTGAACTCAGCTGCCCTGCTGTCCATGTCCACATGTTTCATTTACATGGTTATTACGTGGTTTATGACTTTAACAGGACTTTGTTCTAATGTTACATTTTTACGACATTGACCTGTAACTCTGAACTTCAAGTCAAGTCGAGTAGACTTTACAATTTTCTTAATTATTGAGCTGCGTTAACACTGTTTTCATTTGTTGTACTTACATCTGCTTCAACTAAAAATACACCTAACATCAAAACAAAACAGTCACCTGCTGCTCATACAGTTATTCACTTCCATATTTAGTTGTTTATAAGAGTTCCTCATCGATCAGCTGGTGCTTGCTGGGTGTTTGTTGGGTTTCACTTGAACGTTGAATCGACGGAAAAAAAACGAGGCTGATGTGACTTTGCAGGTTCACACTTGGGATCAGGTGAATTTAAATCTGTCTAGGCACAGCGTCAGTGAGAATCCCTGCATGAGTCACACTGCAGGAAATATCCCACACAGAAAAGCAATGACAATGAGCTGAAATGTCCTGTTGTTGAGCTTGAATCTGAGTGTTTTAAGGTATAAGGCTTCTACAGTCCCTCAGCAGCAGCATTGGAGGAATATTCCACATGTCTTACCTCTGATATTGCACAGAAGTTAATCAGTCTGCATGTATGAAAGCTTCCAGCGTCTTCTTCTCTCCTGCTGAGACCTTGTCTGTTTGCCTCTATTCAGCTCCATCGATCCAGGATGGTTCTGGCAGTAATTCTAGCTGCTGTGGCCTTCATCCTGCCTTTCATATACAGGGGTGGATGGAGAAAGGTAGATGTGTGTGTGTGTGTGTGTGTGTGTGTGTGTGTGTGTGAGATATCCATTCAGCCCCCCACGCTTCTCCATCTGTCCTTCCACCTGTCCTGCAAGCTCTCAGCATCTGTGTGCAGCTCGGTGTCCAACCCACACTCTCCGTCCCCATCTCCACTCATTGTGTTACCATGGCGTCTTCTGTGTCATCAGACCTCAGGCGCGCGCGTGTGTGTGTGTGTGTGTGTGTGTGTGTGTCAGGCTGGGTTGCAGTTTCAATGCAATTTTCCCTTTCCACAATAATGCTGCATCTCTAAACTAGTAGTACCTCAAAAATATACTTTTAAAGAAGAAAAGAAAGAAGCTAAATGAGTTTGTGACCCCTGAACTGGCCCCTAAACAACGAGAGTGGAGTATTTCCCCTCAACGTGTGTCTGCTGTGTGAAATAAATAATTTACAGTGTTAAGCACAATAGAAAAGTGTTTCATAATCACTGAAATGCTTTGAGGAAAACAGTGCCAGTCTTCTCTCTGTCCACTGGACTCTTCTCCTCCAACTATGTACTGTGTTCAATATTTCCTACTGCTACATACTTGTAGGTTCACTGTAGGTCTATACTAACCCTTACAACTAATCCAGCAGTATCCTAACACGTGATTAATTCCATTTTGAAAATATCACAAATAGAAAATCACATCATTACATAAAGGCTACAGAGCAGTGACAGTAAGTTTCATAAGTAGAAATCTGCATATTTTAAAACAAACTTTTTCTACTACTTATCTAGCCGATGAAATCTTCAAAACTTCAGGTTCTCAAGAATACGATGCTCTGTTACATCTACTAATCAAAGGAACTGTGATAAGGGCTCTTTATATAGTTAAAGCAAGCAGAGCCTTGATTGACTGGTCCTGCTCAGCACATTGATTATGAATATTTATGATCCAGCCATGCACACACTGTCAGGACAAAGTAATGCCACAGCGCTGATTTCTTGGACATGTCTTCATTAGTGCTCCACCGGACTTGGCTCTACCCTCCATTTATTAGTGATCGCAGAAATATCCGTATCACCACAGGTTCTAGTATAAGCTGTTGTTCTTTTCTAGCATTGTAACACTGTAGCTCCTTTTCCTCCCTTTTCTCCCAGTATTCCCTGTAACCTCACACGTATCTCCTTCCATTTGTCAGCATGCAGAATCTCATTGTTTTGTCATGGCTCTGTCTGTCATCTGGTTCATTGTGGCGGCACTCAGACTGGCCCCAGATCCCCTGCGGTAAGACCTCAAACCAGATTTTAATAACTCCACAGCAGCTCATTACTTTCTTACACATGGAAGTTATGCTTAGTCAGGTATGTGAGGAGCAGTGTCAGGGTTTTTGAATTCACGCTGTCAGCTGAATTCAATCTAGTTTCTCTGCAGGAGGATCTACTTCAACTGGATGCATTTAGTAGCAGGGACTGCCGGGCAGATACTGGCTGGTAAAATGCTTTTAAGAAGAAATTACGTGTTATTGGTACAGAGAGACGTGTGTGTTTACATGAAAATGTGTCTGTAAGTCATTTAAACAAAATATACATTTCCATTTGAGGCCTTCAAGCTCAACTCAGATTTTTTTAATCTTTGTATCTTGATGGTTTACACTGTTGTCTGCCATAGCTGTGAACACAACACACCTCTAAAAACCACACACATGCTCACATTCAACAGAAAATGTGGACCACAAAAATATATTATTTGTGCGACAGTCAAATAATGAATTTTGGAAACCTGCTCAACCATTTCTCGCCCCGTTTCTAGGAGAACTGCCGGCTCTCTCACCATGTTTATTTTTACTGGGACTGGGCTGCAAGGCACCAGCACTGAACGATGATGACAGTGGCTCACAGAGAGTTCTCTCATAGTGGTCAGCCAGAGATTGGATATGGAACCAATATAGGAGCACATACGCAAGGAGGAGAAATAAAAATTGTATATCTAATATCTTTGTCATTGCATTTTTGATGTTTGACATAAGCGATGGTTCGACTGTTTTTACATTTGATCTACAATATTCAGGTTAAGAGGTTGTTGCTTCTTACTTATGAGGTTTTTAGTACATTGCACAAAAAAAATCTTATTTGTTTGTGGCAATGAAGTGCCAACAAACAGGTGTAAGTGATTAGGGAACCTTCACTGTTAGTCCTGAAAACTTACTAAGCATACAGTATGTAAACACAGTGTATTCTGTATAATTTCATTTTGATGGTTTAGCTTTTATGCAATGACATGTGACGGTGCTGTTCCATGCTAAAGACAATACTTTAATACTAGAACACTAGAAACCATATAACACATGTAGTATTTCAGCGACAGCACCCTCTCCATCTGTCATCAGTTTAAGTTTTAAATATCCTTCTGTTCGATTAGTGGTTAATATCTGAAGTGACCAGCTGCCTGCAGAGTCATTTGTTTTTTTTTACAAAGAGAGATTCATGTTCCTGCTGCCTAAAATGGATCAGTCTTTCTCAGAGCTGTGTGTATTTGCCTGTCTGTGTGTGAATACTAAGCATCTTGTAAATGTCAGCCTTCTATGCGCACCTTTTAATGACAAACCTTTCGTGAACTCTTTCATCACAGCAGCAGAAGGAAAGTAATACACTCCTGCACTTTGTCACTAGATTTTGAAATGTCTTTTCTGTATTTCATTTTCTTTATTTAATGTTGTACTTAAAGGCTGCGTAATTGTCTTGTAATTGTTTGGAGAACCAGACCGAAGGCAAAAAGATTATTTTTGTGGACTTTGTTAAACAACCTGTCAACAAGCTGGTAATGGAGGTGTTTCTGAAAGGAAACACAGGATCTTGGCTCCTCTTGTTGCAAGCATACAGTATAATGTGCCTCTCTGATGAGTCATGATAACCTGGAACTACGTCTGTAATTGTTTGACTGTATTAAAGTCATGTATCAACAGAGAAATGCACACAGTTCACATTACACTCTCATTATTATCTCCTACCTTTACGCTCCTGCCTCCAGCCATCCTAAAAACCATGAAATAGCTGCAGGTTATTCATCTAATCTTTGTTTTCCAGGCCTGCAAATGTTTGGAAAATTATGAAACATTTCTAAAACTTTCAGACAGACATGGAGCTTTTTTTTGTTATCATAATTGGAATCTTGACAAGTTAAGATTGACTCTGAGAAGACAAAGAAAACATTTTTTTCCTGGAAATCTGATCAGCAGCCATTGATGGTTGCTGAGCAGATTCGCTATTCGTGCACTTGACTAATTAGACAGGCACTAGACTGCCATGTAAAACACCTGATTACCTGCCGAACTACTCAATTTACAGCTAAAAAAGTGGAAAACACTAATCTATAGTTTTGTAATTTATATTTTTGTAATACATTGTCTTATTGTGTCATAGCTGCATAAGGTTGCAGACTCTAGCCTAATAATCATCATTTACTCACTTTTGATGCACTCTGTCACCACGGTAACTCTACAATGGAGACCTGACCATCTCACCAATCACATCGCACCATTCAGACCCCCTCTCCTGGCCAATTGGCAACAAACAGCACCGGTACACATTGATACACAGCCTTGATTTTTCATATATATCTTTTTATTGTTGCACTAACTTCATGAGTACAAAGTGAAAGGCCCCTCCATTATTATCATAAAGAGCCAATTAAACAAAAACTCTCCTGGCAGCAATTTTCAGAGAATACTGTATTTGGCAAGCAGTTCATGTAATGTGTAAGCTACTACCAATCATCCAAACATGACATGACAAACAGCTGTTTATCAGAGTGCCAACCGCTTATTAGCTGCTTTCCAAACAAGGCCCTTAGTAAGTATTATTGAAACATTGCTTTGTTTTATTTAGCTGATATTATTGAATACAATGAAATTCACAATAAACCTTGAAGAGCAGTGCTGTGAAATGAAAGAGAAGACAAATCGTAAAACTTTGTAATTCACAAAACACAGACAGAATTTGATTTAATATTAAGAATATCTATGATTTTCAAATGTAAACGGCAATTTTTAATCTGTACAAGTGCACATTCGTGGTTTTAGAATGGTATAAATTCGAGTTTCAACTACTTCCATTGACAATGACATTTGCAGTTTTGTTAAAGCCCCAGTATACTTCAGAAGACATAAGATGAACAGAGGAGAGAACAAGCCGATGAACACGTCTAGAACACCATAGACACTCCTATTGGTGGAAAGAGAATCTCTCATGGAATTGCCTCTCCTGAGGTTTCTTCCTTTTTTCCTTATCCAATCAGGTTTTCTCAAGAGTTTTTCCACGTCTTCCTAGAGAGCTTTTGGCCTGGGTCTGGAATTTACCTGATGTTGTGTGTTGAGTTGGAATAAACATCATGACTTATTGTGTCACCAGTGAGAGGCGAGTGGGCAGAGCTCAACCACTCGAGATATTTAGACCACTTTTGTCTGGTGGCAGGTATCAGTAGACACACACAGAACACCCAAAGAACCCAAATCACCACATGTTGTAGCATTGACGTCTTTTTGCTCTGAAAGTTCCACTTCTTATGATGTATACTGAGACCTTGATTTGGAACTGCACATCAGTCCACATTCTCTAAGTGGACTGATGATAAACATCCTCTCTCATTTGTCCTCTATTTTGAACACTAACAGAAGCATTAGTCACATACTTATTGGATTGTCATAGGTTGTAGAAGTAGAGGCCCTGAATGTCCAAGCATTCAAATATATCATACATAAATTATAACTGCGTTTGTTAGAGAGAAGACATGTCCAGGAAATCAGCTGTATGGCCACACGGTCCACTGACCCACAATAAGAAAAAAGCTCTGTGCAAAATATGTTAGAGTTGATATACAGTGGCACAACAAATTCAGTTATCATCTCAAATAAATACGAGGCTCCACCCGAGCAAGCCAAATATTTGAATTCTTAGAATAAAATACAGGGAGCAGTTGGAGCCTAGGAACTATACTTGGGGCCAGCCCTACTTTTTATTATTAATAAAAAAGTAAATTCTCTTTATAAGAGTCATCTGCCTAAATTGAACTTATGGTGAGACATATCGGTTTCATTATGAATTGTATATTGTGCCGTTCATCCTCTACATGAAATATAATCTTCAGCAAAAAGCACAATAAGAAGATACAGTCAATATACAATACATACAGAGCAAAGCAGCCTTCGACATAGAGCTACACCAAAATATGCTCAATCAAATCTCATTTACATGTCAAAAATGTTTGACTCAACAATAAATCTCTATCTATCAATCAATCAATCAATCAATCAATCAATCAATCTATCTATCTATCTATCTATCTATCTATCTATCTATCTATCTATCTATATATCTATCTCCCTCTCTCTGTGTGTTGTAGGAGATTTTGTGCTTCTCAGCCGTGCTAATACAGTAAATGAGCCATGTCTATATTTAAAACAGTACATAATGTAGAATCTAATGTTGGTTGGAGTCCATTGAATCACTTTTCCCATAGCCAAAGATCAAGATATATATGTAAATCAATGCGTATATATAAATATATATATATATACATCTTGTATCTTGATCTTTGGCTGTGGGAAAAGTTTGCTATGGTTAATACTCTCTTTAAACCCTCTAGTCGGGGGGTCTTCAACGTTTTTCAGGCCAAGGACCCCCAAACTGATGGAGAGATGGAGCAGGGACCCCCTACTATATATATATATATTGTATAAAATTGTGATTTATATCAAACTGGGCCTAGTGCCATGTATAAACATAGCTATCCTGTTATTGTGCATTCAATTCTAAGCTATTCAGTGACGTGCGGTGAGGTTTGCGGTGAGGTTCGTTGCTGGGGAGGCACTAACTCTTTCAAAGTCAGATTTAGAAATTTATGAATTCAACAGAGAGAATTCCAAACGAAAAAAAATTGCGACCCCCCTGCAGTACCTCTGTGGACCCCTTGTTGAAGACCTCTGCTCTAGTCTAAAGTCATTTTTGCCATTTTATTTTTTCATTAAATTTGTTTTATTTTGACATATGTTCCGACCAAAGCAATAAAAACTAATTTGTTGTTGTCTGTTGGATAAATAAAAATAAAATCTTGATTCTAAGAAATATATATGAGAGAAGAAATTGTACAAATTATGATTTAAACAGCTATCTAAAAAAATATCGAAAATCAAATGTCTTTCCTCAAAAAAAAGTTTCAAAAGAATTCTTTCTACAAAATGTTCAAAAAGAAAATGAATTCTACTTAATTCTTTTACACATGACTGTGATCGGAAAATCTTTTGATTGGATTCTTCACACACAGAAACTGTGTGAAATCTGTGATTGCTTTGGAAAAGTGAAATTACAAAAATGAATTTAGAAGATAAAGGTTCTACAAAAGTGTTGTGTTGGCTTTGGATAAACCTGTTTTCAAGAAGAAGAAGAAGAAGAAGAAGAAGCAGTAACCCACTGAGAGCTCAAAGCAGCACAACACAGAGAACCAAACCTCAGAGCAGAGCAGTTATGTAAACAATCATAATCAAGTAGAGAGTTTTAGCACCTGACAGCATGTATGTGGAAGGAGCCCAGCATGAATCTATTACATATGGAGGTTTTAACCCATTCATGCCAATTATCTTGTCAGAATATGACATATGTTCTCAGAATGACCCGATTTTATATTTTAAAAGTCAAAAAGTGCTATTGTAAGTTATTTCATTTTTCTTAATTTGGTAATGCCTTCCACACATGCATGATCAGGTGTTAAAGCATGCAGCAGCTGACCCTTATTAGCAAATAATTATTGAAATTATCTGACCTGCAGCTGTGACGCAAAACTCAGCGTCCATGGCAGTAATTTGAAGGGATTTTCTTAAATATGCCCCTTTGTTCTCAAATGATTTAGACAGCAAACAAAGAGCGTCATCAAACAGCAGATAAGCCAGCGCTAGATTACGAGTGTGGGCCAGAATAAGACATCACATAATGCCTACTGACTAAACAAGTAACTTTGACAAGCAGCGAAACACAGTGTTACCTGACATTGTGATGTTGATGAAAGTTATATAGTGCTGAAAGTATCACACAGCTCTATGTGTGACCAAAGACATTCTAATCATTTTCGTTGAAAGCATCAAAGAAGCGAGTTTACAAAATGCCAAAACATGAAACAAACAATGGAACTGCTGTGTCTCAGGAAAAACACCCCCCCCCCCTCGGCTTCTGCTGCTTCAGTTGTTTTTGGTGAACTCGCCCGCCTCCCACCGCAGAGCCATGGCACTCTTGCGTCTTCCTCCACTGAAGACCTCTGAAAACTAAGAGAGACACAGGTTGTTTGGCTGCTTTCAAAGCCCTTCCTCCACCTCCCCCTCCTCTCACGGCTGATGCCAGGGACGCTCAGGATCATTGAGCTGATTGCCCCCAACAATCCTATTTTTTAATAGTAATAATGTTTATCTTTTCAAGTTTTCAAATTGGTGGCCGCACAGACTTCAAAAAACAAATATTATACAGGTTCAGTATGAATATATATTTGTTTACTCTTAGACATTTAATGACTTTGGCAGTTTGAAGAATGTGTGCTTGCCAATATGTTTACATGCACAGATTTATATTGAAATCAACATAGATCCACTGGGAGATCAATTCACTCAATCATGTGATGATGAGAGTAAGACATCTCCACATTTAGTTCCTCACCTTACAGAATCTCTTCATACTCCAAAAATGCATCATATTTATATGTGAAGACCGGTGGACTCCTTTTAAGTCCACCTATAGGGTATACGTATGTCTTACTCACACTGTTCCCATAGGGGCAGTACAGACAGTAAATTGGAGAATTATCTGGATGTTAACATAGTGACAGTGAATTTCTATGCCTGACAAGATTTGAAACATTAGATTACAGTAAATTCTCACTCACTCTGTGATCACAGGACAAAGCAGAGCGATCCATCCTGTACGCCGTTTTCATGGGTGATGATGGCGACGACTTACACTTCAGTGGCACGTCAACTAATACCAGACAGAAGATTAAGATAAGATTAAAATAGTCAAATAAAATGGAAATCTCTGCGTTAATCTGATGTTCTGTCTTACAATCGGTTTTAAGCATACCTGAATTGTCAAAGGTTAGACTGTCCATGTGGTTTGGCAACACCGTGTCTTTTCGGTCGGCCTGCTCTTTCTTGAGCTCTTCCTCCCTTTGCTTCACTAGCTTAATCTCTTCATCCACCAATGACACTGAGCTTCTTGAACGCAGTTTAAAAAAGGGATTGTTCAGGAACATCTTCTCCTGGGGCTGCTCACAAGCTTTGTTGAGGGAGAACTCGGAGGCACTGCGAATAATCAGGTTGGATGTCTCCAGGATGATGAGGCTCGAGCTGTTGTCCTCAGAGCACCACTGAGCTGACCCTGCCTCTATGCCATTTCTAAGGCCAGAGGTGAAATCATTACTAGGTTCCAGAATGATAACATTATTTGCTGACACCTCATGTGTCAGTGGCTCCTTCGTTGGTGATGAAGTGATGATGAATGATGGTGTCAGGGGCGTACTGATTGATCTTGGCATACCTCGTGATGGGTTGCAATCTGTTGATTTGCCCATTTTGGAGAGGCTCCTCTCTCTCCTGTAGTTCTCATCTCTCTCCATAGCGATACGAATCTCCTTCTCAACAGGTGTTTCCGGGTCGTCATAAGTGGACCTGTAACTGGAATCATCCAGACCAGAATCTTCTGAGCAAGGGCTGAATTGTGTGTGGGCATAGTCCCCCAACAGATTCAAGTTCTCCAACTCATACGCTCTCTTTTGAGGTCTTTCGATGTTGCGGACTGGTGTGTACATGAAGCTGTGGCTGCCATGGAAACTGGACTGCTTGGTTGTAGGTGAAAAAACCTTGTTCTTGGTTTGTTCCTCCATTTGACGCCACTGTTGACGAGCCAGCTGGAAGTCCACATGCTCTGTGCTCACGTTCTCACTCTTGGTCTCCTGTATCACACAGAAGTCTTTTGGTAGCTTCTTGCTGGGATCAGAGTGCTGGTGATGCTCTTGATGGGTGTCGTGATTGTTATCTTTCCCATTTTGACTCTCGTCTTCGGAAAGTTTTGGCAAACCCTGAAAGACTACAGGTTCAGCTGTGACTTCCTGCGGTGGGATGGTGAAAGAAATAATATCATCAGGTTCTTCCAGCACCTCTTCCACTTGCGGAACCTCAAATCGTACTTCCTCAAAATGATTGTCTTGTTGCTCCTCACCGTCTGTCATCTCAATTTTCTGCACAAAGAGTTCCTGTGCGCTCAGCTGGAGATCGTCCAAATATGAGTCATCATCTTCTTTATTTATAGAGGAAGAGAAAATTGATCTCCATTTGTCATCTGTGTCACTGTCAGAGGAAACCGCCGCAATCTCAACTCTCAGGCATTCGTCAATGTCATCAGGGTCATGGCAGGATTCATTGGAAACGTCTGACATTGCCTCCTCTCTAATATTCTGCTCTAATATAGACTCATCTGTAATGGTTGGTTCAAATAGGATTTCATGGGCAATAGGTTCCTCTTCTGTGTCTATTTCCAGATTTAGATAGCCATCATATGCAGGATCTGGCTCATTATCATCAGCCTCTGGCTCTGGCTCTGGTTGAGGCTCTGGCTCTGGCTCGGGCTCGGGTGTGTCCTGCCTCTTACGATGTGCCTCATTCTCATAAACACTGTCAGCACTGGACAATGTGTCAGACACAGATGAAGTGACAGATTCATTCCTGTTGAGCTCCTCATGCTGTGGTTCTATTATCAGAGCTTCCTTTTGATCCTGACAGGGTATTTCTGTGCAAGCACTGCTCTCTAAGCAATCTGGCTCGTCAATTTCAACTGTGCCGGCTGGCAAGTCGGTTAATAATGTGCCGAGCATCACGTTTCCCCCAAAGGCTTCTGACGAATCTGTCTCTAAACAAACTTGTTCTCCGTCTGCACCGAAATTCCCCTCCTGCTCAGGTGAATCAGCCACAGCGACCTCCACTTCACAGTCCATCAGCGACTCTGATTGTTCAGTGGTTTCCATGGGAACAGTGAAGGAGTTGTGATTTTCAGTTCTGATGCAACCTTTGTTGAATTCTTTTTCATGCGACTCTCTCTCCGCAGTGAAAGCTTTCTGAGGAAAGGAGAAAAATGTAGAGGTAGGTGTGGAGACTGACAGAGAGGGACAAAGGGAAGGAAAGAGTTTGCTTATACCGCTGCAAAATAATGGTGTTGCTCAGCTGGGGAAGCAGTCGCTCCATTTTGTAAACCATTCCTCATTTTCACATTCTTGAACATCTTTAGCTTTCTGACACCATTGTATCCATTAATTAGCGATTTCCTATTATTCCATTATTAACAACTCCATAATTGCATTATGCCATGTGCCAAGTCAAAGAAGGCAATTGATTTCCTTTAATCACTGAAGCTAAATCATCTCTTCTGATAAACTACAGTCTATGTAACACTTCCTGTGAGCACAATCCAACATGACTCACTTATGATTCAAATTAATTCTGTACGGTGCTAACATTATCAAATTTGCAGTAGTTTTCAATCTGATTTGCTTGTTGATATTGAAAAATTAAATGAATTGAACATTTCGGGATACATACAGACATCGATCTTGCAGTACTCATTTCTGTGGACAGAAAAGAAATCATAGCCATGATGATAATGCTCATTATCATGATTGACACCGCAGATGAGGACACTGAAGTGTTTGAGTAGCGTGGCAGAAAGTCATTGTGAATGTAATCGCACAGTATCACTCTGACAAACAGCTCAGCTCCCTCTTCACGTTCAGTTAAGGTGTCTGCTGATGGTACTCAGAGCAGACAAACACTTCAGCGTGTATCTGTGGAAGACACAGGAGGGGATGGTGTTCTCTGCTGTTGCTGTGCTGATGGAGACACATAACTGATTTGATGAAATTGGCCCTGAAGATTCCCCAGCGCCCCCCCTCAGCCCACCACCACCCACCCACACACACACACACACACACACCATCACACACAATGTGCAACTAGGCCACTAATTTGAGCTCATTTGTCACAAGACGAGACAAAATGGGGGTACTTCATAAAAATTAAAAAAACGACACGACAGAATGCTGCAACTGCGAGTGTTTGTACGTGTGTGTCGGTGGGTTTAAGTGGACAGACAGGTGGACTGTGACAGACAGAGCACAGACCTTGATGCTTAAGATCAGATCAAAATTTAGATTACTTAGAAAAACTAGTTAATCAATTGTGTGGCCTTATCTATAGAATTGAATGATCACCAACACATGCAATCCAAATACAGCTTCAAACATCACCCAGACTTCATACTGACGAAATGTACAGTCAGTGTGAAACAGGTCCTATTGTATTCTGGTTCACTGTGTTGACTGTTAAGCGTCTCTCAAGGTGAAAGCAGAGAGGCCGGTGGACGGACGTGCCAGCAGCTCCCAGGGCTTCAGTCAGAGCTCAGTTTTAATCTCTTGGACTTCATCTTTGTGTCACAGTTAGCACATTCCTGTTATGAAGCCTGGCCAACACCACACACACACACACACACAGCCATGTACCCCTCGCTGTGACAGTATGTGAATCATCCAGAAAACATGAGAAGAATCTAAGCCAGTGAGTATGAATTACTGACAAACAGCATGAACCACCACCCTCAGCGACTGACCTAGCAGACTGACTGCTGTCTGACCCAGCTGTAAACACTGTGTGAGTGTGTGTGTGGATTACTGATATGGATACCCACAAGAGCACATCATCACTCTCAACACCTTCAATACCAGCATAGTGAGTAACAGTGATGGAGGCGAAATTCTGAATGCTCTCTCTCTCTCTCTCTCTCTCTCTCTCTCTCTCTCTCTCTCTGAGATAATGTCAGATTCTTAATGACTAGTTACTTGAACATGTTTTGCCAATGGGGGAATTTTGCTCTACTTCTACTAAAGCTCAGCATGGTGGAGACCACGGAGAACAATTCCAAACGATGTGCAGAGCCTCACTGCTGCCGCTCATGCAGTGAACAAGTCACTTTAGATCATTCTCGCCAAATATCTGCAATTATATCAGTCACATTTCATTTTTGATGTATATGTAATGATAACATTGTCTCCATAACAGAAACAAACCCAAGGAAAAGTCAAAGGAAACATTCAATACATGTTATTGTTATTTATTCCCGAATTTTAGCTCCTGTCTGTTCATGTTTCTTTGTCAGACTCAAATATTGATGTTTATTCATTTATAAAGCAGGCGTAAGGCTACATGTCGTGTCAGAGCCGTATTCAGTTTGTTATTGTCACTCATACAACTCATCACACACACACAAACACGCGCACACACATGGTGCAACAGATTCAACACCATGGTAACCTTTAACAGAACTGACAGCGGAGCAATCAGCTCTCTCCTCCTCCTCCTCCTCCTCCTCCTCCTCATCAGCAGACTGTGAAATGTTAGGGGAGGTAATGCTGCATTCAATTCTCATGGGAAAAGTGCCAAATAAAAAGTTCCTCATGGAAAGTACAGCTTTCACTCTGGGAATATAAAAATTAAAAATGTGCGCTGAATAGAACAGGCACATATACTGCATTATTATATTTATTTATCAGTATAGAATCAAAATCCCGACTCTTTTGTGTGTGTGAATTGAACTGATGATTGCTGGACTCAGTGCCAGGCTGTAAATCTTTGTTTTAGTTTGAGAAGTGGGAGACAGAATGTGTGATTTTAAGCAGAAGCAGATCATTAGTGTCATCATGGATCACCCTGCCAATACACAAGGAAGACAGACGTGGAGGTGCTATGAAGTGATGTAATACATTCGGAATATACCTTTAAGCTGAATGGTCTGAATACTTAAATAAAAGCAATAACATGTCACTAATCCAGTCATCATAGGCGCAGTGCTTCCAGGGTACCTGTGAACTAAACACAGCTGGACTTTTACGCTCTGTTTCCTCCTTTCATATTTAATTTGAAAGTAGCCTGGTTCTAGCAAGGTTAGCTTTTTACGCTGAATAATGGATAACATATGTTTAGATTAGTAGTACGTGTGAATGTGAGCATGCAGGACAGAAGTGTGAAAACACTCATTTTAGCTTTCTGTTTAAACATATTTACAGACACAGCCAGGCCGTACGTACCGCCAGCATGCAGAACATCATCCAGACAGAAATCATTTCTTCAGGATGACTCCCTAACATCAGACAGGCACGGGCACAGAATTCAATCCACACACACTGAGTAAAAACAGGATACTGATGGGTCTGTGTGAGTGTGAGCAGCTCTGACGAACGAGTATCGACAGAAATGCCATTTGTACGAGGCAGAGAGCATAGACGAAGCTCCCTCAGGCTGTTTTCTAACCGCACACAGTGTCAGTCACACACTCACAGACTGACTGAGAACAGAGAACAGTTTGTTATTTGTCCGGCAAGTTTCAAAACCTCTATGGTGCTAAAATAAAAAGAATGAATGTACCTTTAATATCAGTTTTGGTCAAATCTGGCTGTGATGATGCAATAATACACAGCAGCATCCATTTGCGCTCTAAATCTATTACCAATAAGACGTGAGTGACTGAAGGTGTTCAATTCGATTCCACTTTTGGTGCCCCTCTTCTTCTTCTCTCTTCTTTTTTTCTTAAAATTCACCTGTGCACTTAACCTTCCTGATATGTAAAACAGAAACGTTGCCTCAATTCATTCCAACCTGGCAGTACTCAGTGTCCCAAAAGACCAGGGACATACATTTTAACAACCTCACCCACTCACACACACACACACACACACACACACACACACACACTCCTCGAGTCATTATGTCTTCAGTTTAAGCCCACAGCTGAATATTTTGTTTTCACCTATCACATTTTTGACACAAGGACTGAATGCTGATCAATACACACTTAGCTCACTGTGCGTTTGTGTGTGTGTGTGTGTATGCGTGCGTGTACGTGTGTGAGAGCAAGTTTGATTGTACCCGGCGACATATAACAAGCTTAAATGTGAGACAGTTATTCCCTCAGTGAGATGCGGTGCTATATGTTGTTAACTCCACCTGTGTGTGTGTGTGTGTGTATTATGATTTCATCTGTTTGATTGATTGACTTCAGATCTCATTTACACATACAGCTTGCGTGTCTGTCTCCAGATACTTAATAAAGTGCAAAAGAACACACTCCAAATGCTGCGATGTGCCAGATCTGCCAGGTGTGACTCATATTGTCTCCAGGTGTAAATATAAACCATACAGCTAGAACACATTCAAGAGGGAAAAAATCCATCTTGCCTCATCTTCCTGCTTTCCAATAAAGTCATTTTGAATCAGGAGTTGTGTCTTGCTGTAAATCTCTACCTGGAAGCTCCTAAAAGTTCATTATCATTGTAGAAACAAATAACAAAGATCTTCTATAGAGCAAAGAGGAAACAAGATCCACTAGACAGCCCACCTGCTGAGATCCACTCCTGAGAGAAAAAGTGAAATAAATTACATCTAAAGTGAGATTCAAACTCGTCTAAAAAATTAAATAAAGCCTCAAATTGCAGGGAAATGTTCAATTAGTAAGCAGATGGCAGAGGGATCCACTGAGCCCTGCAACTTGACACACCCAACGTCCCTCTGGGCAAGAAGCTGTCTCATGTTGGGACGGCTCAGGAGCCACAGAGCTGGAAAACAGCTAACCATAGCACAGGGAAATGGTCACCGAGTAAGAGGATATAATATTA
Organism: Genypterus blacodes; assembly: GCF_046128005.1. Classification (NCBI taxonomy): domain Eukaryota; kingdom Metazoa; phylum Chordata; class Actinopteri; order Ophidiiformes; family Ophidiidae; genus Genypterus; species Genypterus blacodes. Next base: position 1,981,419 of record NW_027466885.1, on the reverse strand, counting down.
AGGGATCAAAGAAGGATAGAGAGGGAGAATCAGCTGCTTCATCCTCTCACTATATCACAATATCACTAACCAAGAGTAGACAAAGTCTCCCTGCCCTGAACTAAACCTGGGTTGTGCTTATAGTGGGTGTGGCACTCCATTCACCCTCCCTGTTCTCTGATTGCTGTTCATCTCATTGACCTGCTCCAAGCTATTCACCTGCTATCAATCATCCCATCAACTCTGCAGTAGGTCCACCACATGTCTTAATTCACTCTTTGCCAGATCATCTCCTGTTGCTTCAATTGAGTATTAACGTTATTCTCTTGTGCATAGTTTTTGGATTGTCTCAACTTGGTATAGCTGTGTCGCAGGATCATTGCCTGCCCGCTTGTTCATTCCTCCCTTGCCGACATCCTCCCTCATCCATCCTCAACATTCACTTGTCAGAATGTCAAATGTTTTTTTTTACAGTGCAGCTTTTTTTGATGGTAAATACAAGATGAGAATAATATCTATCATCTTGAACACAAAATGAATTTGCTTACCTACCTACACTAGTGATGTTTACAAAACATGAACGCTTTTGAAGGCAGAGTTGCCGAGCTCATTTGTGGATATCCACACCTTGAACAGATTTCAAAGACTCTGAAATGAATCTCCAGGAAGTGAGACTTTAATGATGGAGACCTCTTGGAAGAGAAATCACAGAACAAAACGACATCTTCATCATGCAAACAGTGTCACTGTTAGCCTGGAGGGCTGCAAGCGAGTGGTGTTGGTGGTGATTAAGGTGCTGTGAAGAAACTCATGATGCAGTGGGACAAATCTGTGTGTGTGCGTGCATGCAAGTAGAATTTATTCTATTTTGTGTGTGTGTAGGCCCTGAACACACTGGCATTATTCCTGTTGGTTCTCTCTGCAGAATTTACCTGCAGCGAGAGCGCAGATGAGAAAACAGACTTTCTAATGAATTTATTTTCTATTTACTGAGCAGCAAACAAGGATGAAATCAAAGTAATCAACGTGTCAATGAAGTGTTAAGTACTAGATTAAAGAGAGAAGACTTTTTTGGAAGGTCTGGCTGACTGATTAATATTCTGTGCCAATATTGTCTGCCAGTGCTGATTAATGTCCTTCCATCTGTTCTTTGTTTTGTCGTTTCACTAAATTTGTTTTGGATTTATTGTTTTTGAGTGTTTAAGAAAGCACAATATAGACAAATGCTTTTATTAATACTAACTGACAGTCTCCGACTTAGAGCACTCTAGGGCTAGGCTCAGAACTTATCAGTCAACTCTTGTCCAGTGATGTTGAATTATGACAAAGTTCGCACCAAGCTAGATCTATGTCAGAACGATGTCTGAACTGAAAGCAGAAGGACGGAGGAGATACTGGTCTTATATGAGTGAATTTCCAAAAATGCTGGACGTGAAAGCACCAAATAATATTTCAACAAATCAGCGGACTGAGCCTGATGCTGTAAGTAAATGGAACTGAGCTGACAATGGGACAATTCTTTCACTGCAGTTGTTCAAATCTACATCAGAGCCATTAAATAAACGAGAAACACTCAAGGACATTTCAAACTCAGCATGTATTCATAAACACAGACACACACGCACACACACCCACACACACGCACACACACCAATACATAAACTGCAGCTTGTCAGTACACAGCATCTTATGAACTCCACATTCCGCATCAATATTAATCATGCTGTGTGAATCTATCATCTTGAAACTAAGGAAAATCTTTGTAAACTTCTGTGTGGGTGTGGGTGTGTGTGTGTCTGAGAGAGAGAGAGAGAGCGAGAGAGAGAGAGAGAGGGAGAGCGCGGGATGGACGTACCTGTGTCAGTATGTTGGTCTAATGCAGCGACTCTGAGCTGTTTCTGTCTCTGTGTGTATGCCTCATTCTGCAGCTCTGCCTAGCTGCTGCGCTCTCTGATTGGACAAAAGGTGGTGGGGGGGTTGCAGAGCCAGCCAATAGCTGAGGTTTCTCTGACCAACGCACGCTTATTCTCATGCACCAGACTCATTGTATCCTACTGATTCTTTTCTACTCTTTAAGATCATTCTAAAGGCACCATCAACAACATATATATTAATGATGAGTTATCAATGCATTATCAAAATATCAGCCTGTTTTCCGGCTGTGCTGATGTAAACAAACCTCCAGAAGCATCAGAAACTATAACTGATGCACTTGACACTCTATTATTACCTGTGGATGTCAGATTTTTCAGTAATTACCACACAAAAGGAGGTTCTGTTTGGATATGTTCAATATCTCTCAAACTCTCACAAGTATCCAGCGATTGGTTGCAGACTGCCGTGTGGGTGGTAGTGTTGGTGGAAGCAGCCTGCAGCCTACACTTTAGAAGTGATATAATTGTTTTAAAGGGATATGATAACATAATTTTCAGGAAGTTTACATCCAAGGGCCACTGACGTTGTTTTCTTGTAAGATGGAGCATTTTGTAGATATTTGCCATTGTACAATATAACAGCGGCACACACAAAAAACCAACGACATGGCAACCGTCATGGAAAAGACATTACAGCCTCCTGCAAACTGTGATAGCAGTCATCTGGATAAGGATAACATAGGTAAAATGATCTGACTATGTTAAAGAGTTTGATGCATCTCAAATGGTGCAATGGATGCCTGGTGAATTATAGCAAAAAGCAAGTTTCATCTACGGCAGCCCATAATCCCACAGCGAGAGCTACATGTACAAAGGACTTCACTCCTTGCTCCCATTTTTCATTGCTATGCAGATGATACCCGACTTTACCTATCAATGAAATCAGATGAGTCAAGTAGGTATAATAAAGTCCAAGCATACTTTGAGGACATAAAGACCAGGATGACCTACATACTGTATCTCTCCTACTTAACTAAGGCAAAACCAAAGTTATTGTGCACATTATCTAATGATATAGCCACTGTGGATGACATTACTCTGGCCTCCAGCACCACCATAAGGAATTTAGGAGTTATCTTTGATCAGCATATGTCCTTCAACTCCCACAAAAAACACATTTCAAGGACTGCCTTTTTCACTTTGGTAATATTGCAAAAATCAGGTGCTTTTTGTCTCAAAATGGTGCAGAAAAACCTGTCCACGCATTTGTTACCTCTAGGCTGGATTGCTGTAAATCATTCATTTCAGGCTGCCCTAATAAGTCTCTAAAGAGTCTCCAGCTGGTCCAGAATGCAGCTGCAAAATTAGGAAAACAGATCCCATTACCCCTATTTCAGCTTTGCAGCACTGGCTTATTGTAAAGTCCAGAATAGAATTTAAAATCCTTCTCATTACTTCCAAAGCTGTTCATAATCATAATATAAATAATAATAATTGGTAATAAACATAATAATACTAAATTAGGTTTCACCATAAGCGTAGTCATTAAATTGACTATTGGCTTCAGTGTGTTGAGGACTGCATTGTAATTCTTCATTTATCAGTAGCGACTTTATGCCATTTTCTTTCTACAATGATTTGATGGGTAACTTTAATCAGTTCAATCACACCAGAATGTATTTTATTAACAACAAAATGGAAAAAATGTCACGTTGACTTGAATGAAAGACTTCTTGTAGCTTGAACCATGATAGCAGTGACATAGTCACTAAAAATCGGTTGCTAGCCAATCATGAACTGAGATGTCAAATTGTCTTCCTGTGATATCAAAATGATTTCCTTTGGTATTATGATGTGTGTGTGTGAGTTTGATGGTGCGTGTGCGTGTGGGCATGATGGTGCGTGTATGAGAGCTTCATGGTGCATGTGTGAGTTTTATGGTCAGTGTGTGAGCTTTATGGTTCTGGTCTGTGAGTGTGATAGTGCGTGTGTGTCTCATACGGCCTTCCATAGTAAAGTGCTTTGAGATAAACTTTGTTGTGATTTGGTGCGAGATAAATAAAATCGAATTGGATTGAATTTAATCCGCAAACCATCAACAGATGTAACGCATGACACACACACATTTATTAGGCCTATTGCATTTATTTTCTGGATTAAAATGTGCATGGTTTCGGAAGCACATTGCCTTTGTTTACCATTTTTTACATCTTGTTGTCACATGGCAACAAAAGTTTCTCCCCAACTCCAGGCCCCAGACACTCTTGCTTCCCCTCTCCTGCTTCTCATTTAGATGAAAATTCTCCACATTCTGCTCTTGTTCCATAAAGTCCAGACTTCCCTGAGTGTACCTAATGTGCTCCCTCAGCTCGCCCAAGTGTGGAGTCAGTGAGTCCGAGGCCTTCAGCCAGTGACTCCAAGGAATACTGACTTTCTCATCTCACAGTATCTCCCGAAGCTCTTCAGGTATAACAGACACTGTTTATTATGTAGTAACTGCGTCTTTCACCTCAAGGGTACCACATTCCCTCAAAAGACTAAGAAATTCTTCTGAGGATTACATCACTACAGATGCAGAGACAATGTTCAACAACTTCCCGCCATGCCTTCACCACTCAGTATAGCAATGCCAATGATTAGCCTCCACTCAGAAATTGTTGTTCCAGTGATCACAGAAACAACAAGTCCCCAGAAACTATTGGAATAACTGCTCAAAATAATAATTAGAGGTAGTTAAATGTTCACAATGGCCATTTAGTTCATCTGGTAACTTAATCAAACAATTAGAATATAATTGGTAACAAAGACAAAGGGCAAAATGAAAAACAAGTTCCCAATAAACCATAAATATCAATTTCCATGATCAGAACATACCTGAAAGGTTATCACACAGCATATGTACACACAACATGTGGAGATTACACAAAGCATAGTGCCCCTGTTCACAGAATGCTCAATAGGCTATTTGCAGATCTCCCTTAAATATCCAAATCAATCAGCATCTTGAAGTAATTCCCTGCTCTGGTCACAGGAAATCGGTGACATCACAGGATGGGTCACTCACAGAGGAATGGGATATCATTACCTTGTACTGGCTTTATCTGAGTTAATTTTACCAATCGCTCTGAAATCACATAGAAGAATCTACAGAATTAAGTATAAGATAAGTCCCCCCACACATTTGGTCGCAAGGTGTGTTGGTGTGTTTGTTAACTAGATGTGGCTTACCGTTAAGAGATATGTTCATTTGGTTTCAAAATACATTCTCCCAGCATTTGGCAGCAATTTTTACATTTTGTGTGAATTTGGTGCATAATGAATGGCTCTGGGTTTCTCTGCTTTCACATTTTCGCCTTGCATAAGAAACTGCAGTTATGTAACTGCAGCCTTTAAGCATTAAATCGAAGGTGCTCTCTTGTTATTTCCACCCCCCACACACTTTTCATAATGGCAGGAGAGATGCAGAGAGGAGGAGAAGGCCACCAAGGCAAGAAAAGAAGCACTCTCACACAGCTATTGGTCCTTGGAGCTGCTGTTATACAAACGTGAATGTGAGGGCAAATCTGATGTCTGAAACATCATTTTATACAGACTGTATAAATAAAACAACACATCTATAGCACATATATATTTATCTGTGTCGCAGCATCACTTTGTCATGAAAATGACCTTATTTGGTTGTATGTCTAATGTTAATATCAGCCTTGTTCTGAGTTTCAATATATCTTTTAATTGATATATATTTATAAGCCATTTCACATCTACACACATCATCATCATCATCATCATCACACATTCACATCATGTATTTCTTGGCTCTGGCGTTAAATACAGACCACAGTGAATATGTGAGGAGCCTCTTTTATTATAGAGAAGATAGCAGCATATTACACAACTATGAGTACAGAGAAATCAGATCAGGTTTTGTTCAACACTTCCATTTGAAAACGTAAATGTTATATTATACTTTACATTTGACATACTCTGACTGGATCATCTTGTAATATGAAACACACACATTGGCCAGAAGGTGGCATTAAAACTTTCTGAATAACCGAAACACTGACTGACAAACAAAGTATCTGAGGACTCACAGGGAGACATTGGAGCTGAAGCAAATTGCTGAGGACTAACAAGGACTACTGTGGACATGTTAGAATGTATTGCAATTCATGAGAGTTTATGAGAAATATTTGAGACAAAGGAGGACTAAAAAGATAAATGGGACAAATTAGGAATAATGAGGATTATGGGTATGTGTGGTAGAAGGTTAGACATCTACAAACAATGCAAACATTGTGAGGAAGTAATGAAAGACAGAGAAAAACAAAGAAAGAAATTATGTATTAATTCTGCTAAATTATATTATTATTTTCTTCTGCAGAGGCTTAGTTTCTTTTTGGTTTTATCTTCCTGTTGTACAGAGCTTCATCTCTTCCAGGTTGATGCTGCTGGTGCTTGTGGACTCGTCCATCCCTCGTCCCTGAAGACAGGGACTGCGCTCCCCAGGTTTGTGGATGAATGTTGGTTTATGAGGCAATACATCATCACATTTTGTGCCTTCAATAAGGTCTCTGCAGCTGGTTACCTTGGCTACACCAACTTTGGGTTGGAAGACTTTACTCTTGTATCCCTCTGGATGGTATGAAAGAGGCTCTGACCTGTTTTCAGTTTTTAGGTCTTCTCCTTCAACATCGTCGTCGCTGTAGCCTACGATCACTAACTCAGCATGAATATCTTCTTCCTCCTCATCCTCAGCATTTTGGTATCCCATGAATATCATGGTGACAGGCTCTGTTTCTAGATCCTCTTGAAGATTGTTGATGGGGTTCAGCGATGCTGTGCTCTCCGGGTAGAAGGGTGAGTATCTGGGACAAGTCGAGGCAGGCGAGGCAGCATTATCACTGTGGAATAATTGTGAAGGACTATGGCTATCTGGACTCACATAGACTGGCTGAATAGGGGTCAGCATTCCCTCAGACCTGGCTTTTACAGAGACGAGAGCTGCTGGGCTGGGACTGCTCATGTCTGTACATTGGTTGGCGAGACCTTGCAAGTTTCCAACACCAAACGGAAAGAATCGTTGCTTGGTCTGGTTGGGAAAGTGGGACTTGGTTTCAATTCTTTGAGCTCCACCGTTTGCCGTGGTGTCTTGCTGGAAGAAGCAAGGGCTAGGGGATTTATTCAGGGTTTCCTGTCCTTCCAGCTCTTGGCTGAACTGGCTTTCGACTCTGAGTATTTGAGATTCATCACTGGATGAGCTCTTGGTCTCTAAAGGGCTGCAGCAGGGAGTTGGTGTCTGCCTTGCTGTCCTGGGTGTTGAAGGCCTACTACTTCCCGTGTAGGGTGCAGAATATACTGGCTGATGGTAGAGCACCTCACTTGGTACCTTCTTATCTGTGGCCTGACGTAGCAGCTCGTCTACATCTCTGGGTGTCATCCCAGCAGATCCACTCTGCATTTTGTGTCCATCTGGGTGTAATGCATAGACTGACTTCCGTCCATCATCATACACCTTCACTCCCCTCTCCTTGGCTGTTTCTGGGGTGACTGTTGCTGTAGAAACAACCTGATTTTTTCCTGTACGGATATCATGTTCTACACTGATCTCCATGGCAAATGTGGCTGGAATGTAGAAGAGACTTCGGTGAAGGACAATGAAGGAAAATTTAAATAGTGGAATTACTTTTTCAAAGTAGATTAATATTGAAAAAATGGATAATGCACAATGCTGCTTCACCATCATCCAAGATGGCGTCATATCTTTTATGTGTCTCCTATAACACAAGCTTTCTTTCAAAAATGGAAATTAAGTGTCACTGAATGACACTAAATGAAAATTACAGCTTTTATAACAGAAATGCGTGAAGAGGTAGCTTTTCAGTCCCAAGCAGGGAGGCAGCATGCTTGAAATAAAATGATTTTTGAACCACTTAATAACATGCTGTGAACAGGGAATTGCTGGTGCATATATAAAATCTTCTGTGTTCAAATTAGGGTGTACTTCCACGATAGTTTCTACAGAATGTATATATAGAAGTATATTAGAAGTCCGTCAATCAGCAAGCAGCGCAGGAAATCATTTCCAAGATGTTCAGAAGGACTGTTTGTACCTTTTTTTGCATCTCCACCACCGGCCTCTTGTAATGGAAGGGTTTTAGCTGGTGTTGCATGGGTGGTTAATGGGATTTCTGTGAGCGGTGAGGGAACATGATGTGCCACATCTAAGGAGCAAAATGTGTTCAGTGAAATACAGGAAAATACGACGGAGGTATCAAACCTATTCATAACCTCATTATGTGGTGGTCTAGAGATACCGAATTAATTTCAACATTTGATAATTAGTCTGGTTGACAGCAATTAAGTAACTTTACCAAATTTAAATTGTGAACTTGAATCAAGCATACTGGCACATTATTGTTGCTGCATGGTCTATTGGCAGAAGGTTTTACTACAGCTTTTATAAATGTGTTAAAGTAAAAGTGAGAACAAAATAGGCATGATCATTGCAACACAATAACAGATTGCTGTCTTATTATTTTGATTTTTAGTCTTACTTTAAGTAGATGATGATGAATATGTAGATTTAAAATACAAATAACTTCCTCTTATGTATTTCACTAAGTTACACTTCAGAAAATGACATTAGTTAAGTGTATTGTTAGTAAAATGATCCTTTAGTTTCAAACCATTTGTCTGTCATACACTTCACACACTGTTATAGTTTCATTCTACTGTAATATGATGGAAATGATTGATACACAATTCCAAGGTTTGAAACTGCTGAACCAGGAGTTGATGATGTTTGAAATCAATCAGGCGGCAAACATTTCTCAAAGCAGTTGTAGAGCCTGTATTGCAGCCCAGAGTGTCAAATGTGTTCAGAATGGATAGATCTTGGGTGTTGAGATTGCAATCTTTAGTTATATGTATATGTTGCAGGGTCATTTGCCAATGAAACTCCAAAACTTTTCCTAAAGGCATTGTAAACTATACTTGCTTAGTGTGGACTGCAGCCAAAACAATCACAGATTGTCTAACTGTTGTTTAGTATTCTTACGACGACTCCAGTAAGTCCCTACCAGCCAGCTCTAGTCTGCCAAATGTAGAGAATAGCTTTTCCAAATCTTTAAGGACATTGCATCAAACTATTGGCCATCAGTGGGCCAACAACTGTCCAGAGGTGATCAACAACCTGCCCAATGAGGCCAAGTCTAACGATAGTGAAAGATGGGTTTCAAAAGCCTACTGGGAAGCCCAAGACGCTACACTAAGCCTCAATTGGCAGTTTATGGGGGACACGCTCCACTACAGACATCGACCTGCCAAACCAGACAACCATAAAGGAGCCGCAGGTTTTTCCCCACCTCCACTGCCCTCCTGTGGCTTTGACAAATACTCCATCCGACAAATCCTATCAAGTAGCTCCTCCTGTCCAGACCCAGGTCATGGGTAAAATATACGGCCCTTACTGCAAGTGAAAACATTACCTCAACCAATGTGAGAGCTAGGCTGGGCTCACCAAAGGGGAAATAAGACAAGGTGCTGGACATGCGGTCATTACCCCCTAGTCTAGACGTAGAGAAGCCATATCATATTTGTAAGTCAAAGAAACACCATCTACATGAGGTCAACTAGAGGAGAGATAATAGATCCACCATCGCTTCAACAGCAGAGACTAACTACTTGGAAGGGCCAAAGGATACTGATACTTATACTGAGAGATGCTTAAGATTGTCAGAGTCAATCCCAAGGTGTTCAACATGTATGCAGTGACCACCAAGCGTGAACATCTAAATGTGCTGTACAATATGGACACAGACCCATTCCTTATGACGGTTTGTGACACGACAAGAACTTCCCTTCCGAGATTCTTTCCGACTGGGGTATCAACTTCCGTGAAAGAGACTGTGAGCTCCGAGCAAATTTCCATTATATGAGTACAGAGTTGTAAGCCCAGCTAGCAAAGCAACAGATCCAGGAACTGATTTATGTTGTGAATCAGTGTACATAGCTCACGTGGAGGAGTGAAATTGTTTTGTCACGCTCAGACGGCTTAAATAGACAATTTATACTCAAGTTCGGTTTCTCCAATGTATGCGTATGTGACCACTAATGAGTCTTAATATGTGCATTGTTAAGGATTTTTGGTTGCTGGTGACAATTTAAACTGCTTACATGCATTACACTGAATGGTGAATAAAAGAAGATCAATATGTTAATACAGTAGATAAATTAACTAGTCATGAGTTGCTACAGAAAGCTATTGATTGTTTTAGGTCAGAAACAAACATTAATCTTCAGCAGAGACCCAATATAAGTACAGTTAATAAAGTGGTTGAATTGTTAGCACTCTCAGAAATTAATTTATTATTGAAAATTAAGGAAGGCATCAGGCAGGCTCTAAAAACAAGCTATATTCCAAAATGAGTGAGAAAGGTTAGTGAAGAATTGACAATAGAGCAAAGTGAAAGATATATGTATTTACCAATCTGTAGGTCTGCATTTAGCTCCTGTACGTGAAGACACAGTGGTTCAAGGTGAAAGTGTTGAATCAAAATCAGCATCAGCAGGCATTTCACCATGAAATCGGAATTCAGCAAACAAACCATGCATGTAAGTCTTCCTCCACACGCCCACCATGAGTGGATGTCTCATTGTACCTGCCGATGTGTTCACAATCACAGCAGCCTCGTCTGAACCACAGCCTGACTACACACAGCACATCTTGTTAGGAACATGCAGAGATTAGAGGCAGTATGTTGTGTGTGGGGGAAAAAAGCCACATTATCATAGAAAACCTTATTCAGCTGGTATTGAACACACCAAAAGTGATTGCAGTGAAAGCATCTATTGAAAGCTGTGATCTGTGCAGATCACAATGTTTTCCGCAAGCATCTACACCTTGCATTAACATGCGATATCTGTACAACCCAGATTGCTTGTTAATGCAAGATGAAAATGGGGCCTAAATGTCAAAAGTTGCTGCTTCTCTTGACTAACCACGCCGAAGAGTAATGTGCATCAGGGCAACATTTAAATGCCCAGAGGAAAAGGATAAATGGTGTGCTCAGGAATGAAAGAGAGAAAATGAAGATGATAATAGATCGGAAGCCATAAGTATACTAGTTTACTTAGGTGTTCAGTGTGAAAGGATTACATGCCATACACACCTGTGTACCAAACACAATTAATTTAAAATTACAGTGTGAGCAAGCTAGCATATTGGTCACATGGCATGTCCAGCAGTGCTAATACAAAACTTCAACGAAAGGAATTCAGCAATTAAATCCGTTTTGATGCCCTGATGTCAGATGTTGGTCATGATGTATTGCAACTTTAATAGCTCCCAAGATTAATTAGTAAGCAGCACACAGCAGTGTAACAGCCACAGTCCAATAGCAAACAAATAGCACACAGTAGCGTAGTGTATTAGCGTACCTTGATAATGTCCTCAGGTGTCCTTTCCACCTCCTTCAACCGTTTCAGAACAACTTCCTCATTGGCTGAGATCTTGAGCTCTTCTGTCTCCAAGGTTTCAACCTCTTTCTCTATTCTGTGCAGCAGAGGAATATGGAATGGAATATGATGACAGTAAGGATAAGGATGTAGATATTTGCAACACTTTCAGCCATTTTAAGCAATTAATGGATACTAATGGAAGGAATTAATGTTCAAGAGCAACAGTTCATGTTGTCAAACATCAGAATGAAGAAAGCAATGCAAAGGTGTGTTTGAATCTAGAGTGTTCAGTTATTTAAGTACCTCCAAATAAGACACATTTCTTCTAAATTCAAAATTCTTCCCATTGTAAAAACGTCCCTTTCCGTCCTCCTCAATTGATGTGGGAGGACCTGCCTACGATCAGGACACCACTCAGATTAATAATAATAATTTCTCTCTCACCCCAACCCATGATGCGCTTTGCAGCTTCCCCCCTCGCTCTGTTTGTTATAGATTTGTTTCAATTTACATGAACATTACACAGCCTGGTTCACTTTTTGTTTTTTGTTCTCTTGTTCTCTTGTTCTCTTTCTATTTCTTTTCTCTGTCTCTCTGTCTCTCTCTGTCTCTCTCTCTCTCTCTCTCCCCCCCCCCCCCCTTTGTGTACAACAAACAATCTACAAAATGTCTCATAACTGCATGCTCATTGTCAAGTCAAATGCATTCTTCTTAAAAAAGAAAGAAAAAAGAATCTAGAGTGTGAGCCATATGTATGTGTGAGTGTGTAAAGACAATAAGCCTTGGCTAAGTATCAGCTTATGTAATGCAGGCTTGGTAAACTGTCTGCAGTTTGACCCACAGAACTGACAGGGAGGTAAGTGGGTGAAAGTTGTGGACAGTCTTAGTCTGTCTTAAGCCAACAGGTGCTTCCATCTGTGGAGCAATGCACAGTAAGAAGTAAACAATTCCCAGTGGTGACCTGAAGGTTACATAAACACCAGTCATTATCATTAAATGTTTCATCTCATTCTAGTGACAGGGACTTGATGAGTTACCTTGCAGCAAGAACATTGTGGTTGTGAATGCTGCTGTCCTGGTCTGATCAATTGAATAATGATTGAAAGACACAGGACAAATTTAGTCCGGGTTTGTTTCTTTCTTGGTGGAAGTATGAACTCTAATGAGCACCTGTCTGGTTTTCTCCAGTTTTCAGTTGAGATCATGACACGTAAGTGGTGCTCACGTCTGCAGCACGGAGGCAGACAAAGGTGATTTGAGACATGAGTGCAGCATGGATGCAGGAAGGTTACCTGTGGATTTTGCTCTGCAGCTCATCACTCTGCTGCTGTTCGTCCAGAGCCTGTAGCCTCATGGCCTCCTGCTCCTCCTCTGACTGCTGACTCAGACCCTCCATCAGCCACTGCTCCCTCAGAGCCTTTTTCTGTCAATCACACACATTTGAAAAATATATCTTTATCTAAATCCACACCAAGAAAGTGAACAGGGTGGGGGGACAAATTAATTTCAATATTGTTGTTGGTTGCCCACTATGTATCACCTATGGTGTTGTGGTGAAAATCTAAATCATAAAGTTATAAAATATGATACACCATGTTACAGGTACTGCAGGGCCTCCATTTAATATCTGTGAAAATAAGGTCTGGCCTTGCTCCATAATCAGTAGATGGAAACTGTTATGCACCTGAGTTGACACAGGAATGAAATTGAGGTTATTGCACTGTATTATTAGTTTGGGCACAGTAAATAAAAAAACTAATTATTAAGTGTCTGTGCAGCATTTCTCTTACGGATATCATTATTCATCATTCATATGTATATGTAGCAGAATTGTGGTTCTGTCTTTTTTTGTGTCGTACCTTTATGTACTGGAGCTTCAGTTTCTCTTCTTCAATCTGCCTCCTTTTCTTGGCAATATCCTCCTGGATTCTCCTTTTGTCCTGCAATTAAAAAACACGTTATCTGTGTGATCACAGATTTTACAGCGTGAAACATCTTGCAGCTGTCAAAGTTTTGTGTCTCAACCTTCAGATGACAGCTGGACACAAACAGACAGAAATAGCAAAAGAGCAACATGACCTTCAAGGCCTGACCTATTGTAGCTTTGCATGTGTCGTTGTGTCACTGACTCAACTTATTGTATGTAATGTACTGCATGATAAGGTTAACTTTCAATAACAAAAAGCCTTTGCTGCTTCTACCTATCTCTATATTGCATGTGTATATATTGCGTAAAAACATATTACATACATATCTTCTTATTTATTTTCCAATCTAATCTAATGTAATGGTTTTCTTTAAAAACATTCTATTATATATATTTACATTACTTAGAACAACTTAAAACAATGGGCCGTTACCTATAAGCATGTATTCTGACAGCATCACAATAAGAACACATACTAAGCAGGCCCTTCTTATCTGGATGAACACTGTACTGCCCAAAATTGAGTGTATTCACAGCCAGCTCTTCACCACTGTCACTGTGTCTGATACCTCTATCCGGTTGAACAGCCTGGTCACTCCACCCACCACCCCCTTCTCTACCTTCAGTTTTCCCCCTAAAACCAAGATCACTGATCTAAGCCCACCACCTGCAAACTCCAACCCTGTATCGGTACCCACATCTGGATTGGTACCCCAGGCACTGAAAACTGCAGCAGTCACACCCTGTCTCAAAAAAGCTGGTACGTTCTGATCCATACACAGGTAACATCAAAGATTTGACGACTGTAACGCTGTCCTTTTCAGGTATGCCAAATATATTATGAACATCCGTTTTACGAACACCCGTGCTTATGTACCCACCTTTGTAGAATTTGTGTGTGCTGCATTTGACTAATCGACACTTGATGTGAACTCTTCATCACTGTTTGGACACAAATTTGAAGAGTCACAGACCCCCAAAGGATAGATCCAAACAAAGGATTAAAGTACAACCCTTGATTTTGGATTTTTAAATAAAAAAATGATCACATACAAACACAGCTAATGTATGTGATCATTAGATTAGGATTAAAACACGAGTGTCATGCAACAGGATGTCATCCTGAGGGGTGAGAGAGGTAAAATTAGCTCAGTCCTGGGCGCCTGTGACTCTGTGAAAGGGGATCGCCCAGATGACGTCTGCTGCTATTCAGGCTCTCGTCTGCCTGATACTATCTGATGTCAGCTGAACTGTCTGGACAAGGAAAACTATGTGTCACCAACTAGGATTTTTGCCACCAGCATAATTAAATAGCAGAGGCACCCAAATAAAATTTTGTAAACAGTACATCAGTAATGGTGATTGGTTTGTGTTGCTTGAGAGGATTATTAGAACCAGTTGTGTGCAGTTATCTTTCAAGAGACATCCCTCCTGTGTGTGGCAGGACACAGAAAATGTTGTTTTTGATTATTAACCATGACAACTAAAAGCAAAATGCTGTTAAAATAGTTAAAAACAAAGTGTCATGGCTTCGATCAAAGCTTGGATGCTCCCTGTGAGTTTGCAATGATGGAAACATTGATTACATTTACACACATTAAAACTTATAAACTGATTAAGACAATAAGTTTTAAGTAAACACCATCATCATATTGAAATCAGTTCAAATCAGTGTTGTTGTTCTCTCAATAACAGATCTATATTATGTGACTAGGAGTGGATTTGCTGAAGCGTGTAAATACTGAACTGATTAGCAATCACACTAAACATGCTCATGCATTTCCTCCCTGGCTCTCATAAATGACTCGTGTGTATTCTGGGAATGACAGAATCGTTATAATTCCTATTAAGATGAAGACTGATAAGTAAATTTGTGAAAAACAGAATTACCAGGCGATATTAATCCAGGTCCAACATGTCTGTGTTTATCATGAATCCAACCACACAAATGACCTACTAATATTGATTAATACTGATTTATACGGTATCGTCTTGCCCCAAAATAATAAACAATCTTTGACACATCCAAACACATCCAAACACTTCCATCTGTTACTTTCATAGCGACTTCAAATTCCATCCTAATGAGTATATAAAATCCAAGACGTCCTATGTCAGTAATTAAAATTTAAACATTGCTTCAGAAACCAATTTTGTCCAAATTGAGCTTTTCACTCCTTTCTTCCTTGATTGCAGTGCAGATGGTCTGCAATGGTCCCTAGTCTAAGTAGCAGGAGATGATGTCATAGTTGTTAATGACATCATTGACATGCACTACTTTGAGAATCCTTAATGATGTCACAGGGTAATGGGTAGGGCTGGGGTGACGGGGGTTAAATTATGAGGAAGCATCTGAAGGGTCTAGTCAAATACTAACATTTACAGCAGTGATGTCATCTAAACTAACAAAACTTGCAACTATACTTCTTCCTCTTCTTTGATTCTTCACACGGTAGAAATGATTATAGTCTAATTTTTACTATTCTTCAAAACAAGCAACCCATCCCATCCCATCCCAGCCAAAGCCTGCTTTGGTGAACGAGAAAACATTTATTCATACAGCAAACAGAGTTTATGACACTGAAATAATATGTTTTCTTCTCAGTCCCTGGCACTGTGCAGCAGGCTTGGTAATATACTGAAGCAGTGAGTAGGCAGGCAAACACAAGCGCTGCTGTCAGACTGAGAGTGGGCTGAATCTATTTACTAGAGGCAGAATAAATTAATTTAAAAAGAGAAAAGAGCCATTTTAACATCTCTGCTGTGTAGCTCCCCACTGTTAGTAGCAATCATGGGTGCTTACTGTGATGGCCTGGAGTCTCTCCTTCAGCAGGTCAGCCTCCTCCATGATGGGCCTACAGGCAGAACACAAGACAGTAATTCAATTTGATGTGAAACGTGACAAATCTTAACACTACTCTGAATGGACTGAAATGTGTGAAAACAGCTCAGACTATAGCTAATGATGCAAAAAAGGCCAAATGCAATAGATGGAGGAAGACGTTGGGTATGATGGAAATCGCTAAATGACATTGGGACATTTCTATCATTTGGTCAACAACGACAAACTGTGCAGATGGTGACTTTCAGCGTGTGGAATACAACATGCTGACACCTTCAACATGTTTATCTGAAAATGTGCTGGCTAAGATAGAAATCTTAACACATGTATCTCTGTAATCTCTGTAATTGGAGAGTGCGTGTCTGTACGTACGTCAATACAACGAGCACCATTCCTTCCATCGCCTCCAGACTTGCCAACAACATTGTTTAAGGGTCCGGCTTTTGCATCCGGTGCTTTTCATTTCATGTACATTTATTTTCTACTTGCATTACCAGGTTATAGTAGTGGAAGATGAGAGGCATGAATGGAATCAGTTGTTAATGACATCATGACAGTTGACACACACAGCACCAGTAGCGCCCTGATTCCAAGACGAGCACTCTGCCGTGCACGCCTTGTCTCACATTACATGTTTGAACTGCACCTTCTGCATAGAAAAAGCCTACAGTTTCTATAGTCACACAACACTGTCAGTGCTAAGATGAGGAACACTTGCATAGTACCTCTGAACAGTTTTATTCACTGTCATTTCTGCTATAAATGGGTCTACAGGGTTTGTTGGACACCTTTATTCACACTAGTCAGTCTGTACTGTCTTATACATACACTAGCACCAAAGACTCCCATAAACAGGTCCAGAGCATCTCTCGTTCTCTCTCTCTCTCTCTCTCTCTGATCACACCCAGATGGTTGAACATTCAGGCAACTTATCTGACTAGAGCATGGGGCACTTTCCTCATCACCTGCAATGAAATCTCTCGCTGCATGAGTGTCAAAGTTGTCATTCATGATTACGTTCATGTCTCCCATCTCTCACTACTATAATTTGGTGATAATGCCAATAAAAAATTAAATAAGATGTAAATGAAATGAAAAGCACCATATACAAATACCAGACGGCTGAACAATGTTTCTGGAAAGTTTAGAGGCGCTTTGAGGGATATTGCTCATTGTATTGACGCACATACATGTACATACATACACACACGAGTGCCCCAATTAGTAGTACATAAGATATTAGATAAGATATTCTTCCCTGCACAGAGAACAACTTCGATCATTCTGAAATCAATTTCAACCGACATTAAATTCAATCAATACTTATTATTTACTTTACTGTTGTACAACTTTGAATGCCATACTGGTGATGGGCAGGGATTGTCTGTGATGTTTGACAGAAAGTTAAAATGAGAGATGTGTCATGTCTGTGTGATGTCTATCTAGATGATTAATGACTGAGGAGTGGCACAGTGCCTTTAGGGAATCTAACATGCATGTGTTAGTGAACAGCATTCTAGCACACAGCAGTAAAAGAGTGA
Source organism: Genypterus blacodes (assembly GCF_046128005.1). Lineage (NCBI taxonomy): Eukaryota > Metazoa > Chordata > Actinopteri > Ophidiiformes > Ophidiidae > Genypterus > Genypterus blacodes. The sequence continues at coordinate 1,963,794 of NW_027466885.1, read as the reverse complement.
AGAGGAACATGCACACAGTGACACTGAAGGTTAAGAGGACAGCTGGGTTATCATAAAAAGAAAACGCTAATCCACATCTGCTCGTTTCTGTTGCAGCACACAGAAACTAATGTTATGTTCATGTCACAGTGTAAAGTGTGGACAGGATGTTGTGTTCAGGTTCATGTCCTGTCTCATACGGAAAGTGACTGATAGTCATCCACAACCGCAATATTTATTTTTATTTATTCAACCAACTAGATTACATATAACCCCCAACTTTTGGAAAAGTCATGGTATTTGTTACTGATGGTTGTAATCTTGATTGATTGATCAGTATCTGATTGGAACAGTTATTCTTTAATGAGCCACAACAATGAGTTTGATGGTAAATATGTTGTTGTCACCAAGGAACATGTCCGATGTTTCAGAGGTGAATATAAACCCTTTAACCCTGTGGAGCTAACAGAAGTGGCATCCCATTTCCTGACGTGCTTTCAAAACAGGATTGAAAACAGATGCTCCTGGGAAGACTTAGCAGTACGTACTGTCTGTAACCTGACTGCAGGTACTTTCCCTGCTGGTGATGACGGTAATCAAGGCCTATAAAGCTGAGGCATTAATTGGACAGAACTCAGTGCCAGCAGCAGCTACTTATTAATACACTGACTTAATGTTTTTAGGTTATACATAAAACAGGCAGGCGATTCCTTTAACTGCCTCGTTAACAAATCAGCATCTTAGATTGATTTTCCCTGCAGCAGGGTACACCAACAAGGTCAGAGGTTAACTAAATAGGAAGCCATTGTCCCACTGTATGTGTGTTAAGAGGCCCCCCTGACCACATGATCATCCCCCAGACCCTCAGGATATAAATAATCCATGAGCTGACTTCACAGGGTGATATGGGGGAAGCACAACACACTTGCACGTTTCCGAGTCCATTTCTGTAACATACGTACGTGTTCAATTTTTTTTTTTTAATCCTTACAATCCTGTAAATCCATGGTGATGCTGGTTCAGTAAGTTGCAAACAATCTAGATCAAAAGGACTTTTAGAAGGACAACTTAGGCTCCCTGTGTTTTAGATAGGTGCTGCACGTCTCTCGTGAAATAGAGGTTATTAATCTCAGTGAGACTTCTGGTAAAGTAGACATTAATAAATCAATGTGTTGGTTTGTGTGTGTGTGTGTGTGTGTGTGTGTGTGGGGGGGGTCTGTTTTGATTCATCATTGACAGACAGAGCTATTTGGGGGGCTGCTGGGCCTTAGAGGTATGCAGTCAATGAGAGCCCCTCTGGTTTACGGTTATGTCATCATGCAGCAACACAATCATGGCCATAGCATTACATTACATTACGATCATTTGGCAGACGCTTTTATCCAAAGCGACCTACATTACATTACCACCCTTCGCAGAGGGGGAGCAATTGAGGGTTCGGTGCCTTGCTGAGGCACCTCAAACCGGCGACCCTCCGGTTCCCAAGCGGAAGCTCTACCCACTGAGCTACTGCCTCCCAGCTGCCTCCCATAGCAGCTACGAGTTCACCAAGGTAATCAGCTATGTGACTGTTAGGGTTGAAAATGTCTCCTTCGAGTGTGTGATTGTCCTGTGTGTGTGTGTGTGTGTGTTGTAATTAATTGTGGGCCCCTGGTTCTGCTGAAAAGGGTCTTTCTGCGACACAGCTTTAGGACAGAGGGAAGGAGGGAAGAGGAGGAGGACAACACTGAAGGTCGTACTGCTGGTCCACCTGTTGCCACCACAGAGGCCTGATCCTGCACTGCTGAAAATAGAGATGCCACCGGGCTCACAGCTGTGTGTGCGCGCACGTGTGCTCGCAGCAGGTGACATTCATGCTGAACGAGCTGATGATGTGAACAAAACACACAACAGCTGTCAGTCAGGTTCAGTACATTTGCATTTTGTCACATATTTTGGCTGGTGATTAAATAGTTAATCCATGTTTTTTTCTGAATTGTTTTTGTTTTGTTCATTTCATATTTCACAAATTCTTTAATTGTGATTTATTCTACATCTGTCATCCATTTCATAATTTTTTTTTTAATACAGTAAATTTAAGATTTGTAGAGAGAAATAGTTCTCTAAACTAAATTCATCTCATAGGTGAAAAACCAAAATGTACAAAGCATTTTCAACAAAACATAAAAATACAAGGCAACATTTCAAAAGTAAAAGTGTCTAAGCTTGTAAATGGTGTGAATGTTTTATTTGACAACAAATTATTAAAGATTTTAATATGGCAGAAATGTATGTGGACACATTTGTCTGAATCCCAAAATTTGATGAGTTTGATTGACGGTCAGATGTCACGTCTGTTGTCTGTGTCTTTATCAAATCTTGGAGGTAATTCATGAACTCGCTGAATAATAGCCTTAATACCTGAAGCTCATTCATAAAGCTTCTCTTTCATGGTTTGGTTCACCAGTGTCCCTTGTTGTAAAAGTCCAAGGTACAAATCATTGAAAATCAACATGTTTATGAGCACGAATTTGATAATTGATAATAACAAAATTCTATATATAGTGTATATACCTGCTTCAGTAAGATAAAGTTCTGGCTAGACGCTAACGCTAACGCTCTGTGGTCAGATCATGAACAATCCAGACTGGAGTCCCAGTGACATAACCCTAATCCTGCCTTCACACAAATTCCTACCAACATCTAATCCTTGCTCTTGTAATCTCAACTCTGGTGGATTAACAAACCACAACATAATCCGCACACAACTTCACCTGTTTAAGGCATGACCGCTTCTGAGCTGATAATAGCCATGCATTCAACATCTAATTTAAAGTCTATTCAGTGTTCCAATAGCTGACATGTTTTGTAATCGTTTAGGATTTGTGATTCATGAGTTTGCACCGGGTTAGGAATAGATGTTTTAGGGAAGTTGGAATACTAATTGTTTGTCAGGTCATGGCTAAATGATGAATGGAATGCTGTTAAGAACATTATTGCCTTTTCCTCTCTTGACAGCGCATGATTTGTGTGATGTAATTAGCACATTTTTCAAACAAAATGGTATACTCAGCAGTTCGTTTGATGATTGTTGGCCACTAGAGGCTTACAAGATAACTGGAGTTAGCAGGATTGTTACTCATAGTTATACTTCCTTTCGTTATGTTTCTTTGTGTTGTTTTTGACAGATTCCCACAGTTCTGACAGACATTCTTACTGGGGTACATTAAATGAAGACTGATGTGGTTTAAGAAAATCCCTTCTCTGTTTCATTACAGTTTCCTCCCCAGTGCTGCTGTCATGTTTATCCTGATCTGACTGGGATGAGTGGGAGGGAAAGGCTAGAGGCTGATGATTGCTCATCACAAAGCTTCAGCGCAGCAGCATGTGCAATTTTCATGTGCAGTATTTTCCTGTCAGTTTTTTATCTAATTGAAATAGGGATAAAAAATGTGCCTGTTTAGCCTGTAGCATATAAAATCCCAAATGACCAAGAACACAGGAATGTTCCTCAGTGTAGCAGCAAGGACAAATACCTTAACCATTTTAGCTCATATTCAAGGGTGAGTACTCTGTGATACCTCATGGCGTTCACAAGGCAGACAGCCTCCATTTTGAAATCTGAAATTGAGCCTGTTTGGTGTTACACGCCAGAAAGAAGACCTTGCTGAGTTTATCACAACCTGTAATCATTATATTATATATAAGCAGCACAAACAAAGACTACAAGCTTCCCTTCAGGCCAACAACCACCATTTTTTTTAAATGCTTGCATTTGGCTAATTTCTGCACAAAGCAGAACAAAAATCTCTCTAAACCAAAACGTCATGTCAACAAGACGCAATGAGTTCTATTGTGAGACACCAACCAGCATACCCTGATATCATTAATTAGAGAGACTTAGCAATTTTTCTTTTTTGTTATGCTGGAAGTTATATTTTCAATGACAGAATAACAGCAATGTTTGTCCCAACCACTTGCCACAGCTGCAAAGATGAACCGGAAATGACACAACATACATGTCACTTGTTGTTATTTCCATTCTCTTCAGGTTTGGGGAAATGCAAGTAAGGAATTTTCTGAAAGAACCTATTCCTACTCAATAAGTTTCTAATTTAGTTCCTAATATTAGCACCTCATGACGATAACATGACAACTGACACCTCTCTGACAGGTCCCACATTTATTCCAGAGTTGTATTAGACTGCATTTCCTCAGATAAATGTACCTAATAAAGTGGCCAGAGTGTCATCTTCTCAGTCACTCCTTGTCTAAGAGACGATCTGTGAGTAAAAGTCCTTGGTAGGTAGAGTCAGATGCCTTTAAATGAGCTGAACTTCAGCGCCACTGAAGCGGCTTCAAGAAATTAAGAGATCATGGAATTAAGTAAACAAAGTTGCTGAATTTATCCCCTTGCAAACAACAATATGTTACATCTTCGTTCTTGATTTATGATGGAAACACAACACTGTCATCTCTGTACATCTCTGAAGTCACACTGAAAAAGTTCATGGCAACATACAATAAGGCAGTCATGTCAGTATGTGAGTGAGGACATGGAGAGGTACTCACCCTTTGTGTAAAGACACACAACAAGGAGTTGATGGCAGAGCGTGTGCAGGGTGTGTGGAAGGAAGAGCTCAGTCTCTCTATCGTGTGGTCGTATCCAACATTACTGGGCTGAGCTTCTGTCAGGAGAGCTGAGCAGAGCGCGTGGGCACAGGTTTACACAGGCTCTCTCTCTCTCTCTCTCTCTCTCTCTCTCTCTATCTCTCTCACTCTGACACTCTTGCTCTCTCTCTCTCTCTCTCTCTCTCTCTCTCTCTCTCTCTCTCGCTCTCTCTCGCTCTCTCTACCCCCCTCTCTCTGTGTGAGAATGTGTCTCTCTCACCCGCTCTCTCTGTACCCACTCTCTCTCTACCCCCCCAACCCCCCCATCTGTGTATGAGTGTTTTCTTCTCTCTCTTAATGAGTATATCACCCCCCCCCACCTCTCTGTGTTTATTTCTCACTCATATTGGAATTCATGCGGGCCGAGAAGGGTTCAGATTTCATTATTTGGCTGTCGCTCAAAAGCTTTACTGTATCTTAGCATCTGTGCTTCAATCGGTGGAACAACACAGCACTGATGAGATTACATGTTCTTGTAACATCGTTCATTTCAATGCATCTTTCTTCAATTATTTTTGAATTGTGGGTAGCTGAGCCCCTGAGCTTTCACAACGTCTGTGCTAAGAAATAATCTACACAATGTCTCCTCAAATTCATGTGGTTTAGTATGGTTTAACTGGTCTTGGAGTCTTAACCGATCAAGAAAGCTAGTAGTTCTGGACCTTTTCAATGTGATATCACAGCTCATGTCATATGCTGTTCGGGCGCCCCAGTGCTTGGATCATTCTGGTTGTTGCTATGTATATCATGGTAGTCGGCATGGTAGTTAGAAGTTCCGTGTGTTTGATCCCAGCACAACACACCCTCAAACATCAACATTGCAACTACCGTTACAGTCTTTATTATATAAGGTACTGTATATTTAATAATCAATAAAGCAGCCTGCAGCAGCCTGTCTTATATCGTTGCTGATACTGCAGAACAAAATGACACAATATATTTTGTATCATATTTCTGCATACTGCTTATTCACTGACATTTCAAGTGTCCGTTAAAGTATGTAGGTCTCCATGACGATCACTGAGGATTTCTAACAATCCTCCTGTCAGTTGGTCTGATGCGTTTCTCAGTTTGCCTTTCTGTCATCCTGGATTTTGAGAGACTAAAGGCAGGTGCTTGTGTTTAAAGGGTCAATCTTGCCAACTTTAGAGGTGTCAGAGGCACAGACCACTGATTTGGTTTTCAAGGGTGAAAATTGTAGATATACTATCCGTGACCTTTTAATATTTAGCCCACATAGATTCAAAAATCAAGTGTGTGTAGGCGTGTAGCTGCATATCATCCCACACAGCGTTACAGCTGAAAACATTCCATGTTTTAACAGTGTGAGGCAGGAGCGTCATGGTGTGACTGTTAGGTTCCTCTGATTTAAATTTCACTCTCAGGAGATGGTTTTAGTCTTGAAATCTTTCCTCGTAACATCCTTCTCCTTTCAAGGTTTACCAGGAGAGGATGCTGTTACCATAGCAACATTATCTGCTCCAAATTTGTAAGTGATCAGAAGCCAGACCAGAGTGAGATGAATCTGTTTCAATGATTGTCTATCGGTATAAATGCTTTACCTAGATGATGCCTATTACATGTCACTAGTATATAGTCATATAATTAATTATATCACTTGATGAATGAAAGGCACCTCCTGACATGACATTACTGATGGGATCAGAAATTAGTTCACATTTTCAAAGATAGAAAAAAAGCCTTTTATCTTTCAAAGGATTTCAAAAGGAGTGGACAGGCCAAAACTAAATCTGAAATTGTTATATATGATTGGATTTTGATGACTGGAAATGGGAAACACACTGAAATCCTTAAGCCCTGCATAATAACTTTTTACATCAAAGTCAGTGTCACTGATTCTTCAGGAAAATTCAGATTCAAATTCAGTTCCAGACGTTGAATGAGTGTGTTTTAATTCATCATAAAAAGTTTGCAGTCGAGGGGCAAGCAGGGATTGCAACCAGAAAAAAGAACAAAGGAAGCAAGGAGCCCAAAAGACAATACAGAGGTACTTGTGATACTAAAGAAAATAGTCATCTTGAAATATTACTAAAACCCACCTATTAATTGTCACACTAACAAGTGTTAGTTCTATTAAATATGGAATAAAGGATTGTGGGTGCCAATTACTTTTGTCTCAGAATGTTTCATAATTTTCATTTTATTTCAAGGGTACCAATACTTTTAGTCACATCTGTACCGTATCCTGTTTTAATATATGGCTGTCTGTCATTTAGCAGATATATCACCCCTGATTGTTGATCTGTTCATAAGATAAACCTTTCTATGAGTTCTTTAAAAAAAGAGGAAACTATAAAACAACAACAAAGATTTTATGCATCACATGTTTCTAAATGTTATTCTATTATCTGATTATGAATTTCCAATGTTTAAATATTGAAAATAACTATGAAAATATTTAGAAATTTTCTTTGATTTAATTTTTACTATTTTCCCAGTAACAATTAAAATTATCCACCGCAAAACCATTTTTGTCATTATTTTTCTTATTACTTTTAAATCCTCATCTTTATCGTCATCGTCATCGCTCTAGTGCTGCTGGGCAGGCATCACTGTTTCCATGGCAGCAACTGGTGCGGAGTGTTTTAGCTGCTCTAGTCTAAACATAGAGTCCCAACAAATACACCAGCCCACCACTGTGATCATCTTCAACAAAGACAGAGTGAGAGGACAGACTCTTCATGGACGGATACAACCCTGAAAAAACAACCAAGTGCAGTTCTTTCCCTTATGGGCAAAATGGGAAGCCAAGGAACAAAGGCCGGCAAAATAGTGATATGATTGTTGATGATATTTTCTATTCACATATTTCTTCGCGTGACATTTTAAGCATCACTCTGCCATCTGCACAATATTACAGTTATAACACTAAGCAACCGCAACCTTCTAACGTAACCCATCCCTCAGCGGGATCTGCCAGTGTGCAACTGTGGATTTGCCTGGTTTAATGCCTTGTGCAATATAATTCATCAAAAAGCTTCTTGTGGTAAGGTAAATATTCTAAAGCCAGTGTTGTATTGCTTACATTATATGATTCTATAATATTATATTAAGTTGGTCAGAGTCACTATGAACATAAGACATCTTAAAACACAGACTACACCTGTTTAAGAGTTTTCACTCAAACATAGTTTGGTCCAGTTCAATAGGACGGAGGGCTGTTCCCTACCTTTGTGCAATCCTTTTGGACAACATTTGTCATGGTCTGTCTTGTGTACTTCCGGTTTTATTTTGAAACTCTGTCTTGTCCACGTACCTGGTGTCTTTACTTCCGACCCCCATGTGTTTCCCGTCATTGTGATTACCTGTCTTCCATAATGTGATTCACCTGTGTTTCTTTGTCTGCTCCCCTTCTGGTATGTATATGTACCCCTGTGTTACATGTGTGCAGGGAAAATCCAAACTAAAATGATATGTATACATGCTAACCACTTCGGTCTACTGTCTTTCGATCTCTCTTCCTCTTTTTCCTAATTCCTATTTTTGGTTTGTTTCCTTTGCTTTTATTTTTTTCTGTTATTCCCCCCCCCCCCCCCCCCCCCCCCCTTACTTTGTCTCTTTCCTTGTTTCATACCTTTTGATTAACAGACTACAAAATACTAAAAGCAATGGATAGGATTTTTACCTCCATGAAAAGTCACTAGTAATCATCTGCATCTTGTCTTGTCTGTTATCCAGATACACCAAGTTTGGTTTGATCACAATCAACTTTTCATTAGTTTTGTGTTTCCTCTTTGCTCTGTTTCCGTTTCTTGATAGTAACTTCCTGGTGATCTTGCTACAGTATCTGGCACACGTTAACAGCAATAAGAAGCCAAAAATAACATGAGGATGAGATATGCTGTATATCTAATAACTGTGACAGATGAACTACACTCAACCATCCAGTCATCCATCAAACTTTCTTCTCACACAACTGTGAGACATTATGCTCTGAACACATTACAGTATTAACACACTGCCCTTTAAACACACTGATATGCCATGACAGAAATATCATGCTGCAGTGATATAGCACAATATCATTATTTATAAGATGATAATGGATAAAATACTAATATTTAAATGTTTTTCATATTTCACTTTAAGTTCTAAAATACTACTTTATCTTTTAATGTGTGGACAAATTAGCCTTGACCTACTTTGGGCCAAGCAGTACGTTGAAATCATGACTATATTGTAACTTAGCCTTGATTAATGCAAAAGTTGTTACACACACACACACAAGTTCTGTACAATCAGTGCACAGTTCATGTTGGGCAGAACCAAGTCCAATGGAGCACTAAAGAGCAAAGAAAACGTGTGCAAACAATAATTTTCATTCAAATTTGCACCCCAGAAGGTTGATGGTGTACCTATTGAAATAATTTACAGATATTCTTAAAGTTGGGTTTGTGTAATAAAGATGTTTAGATGACACCATTTTTCTATGTATATAATCACACACAAGACATGTAGTTCATTCTACCATAGGTGTTTAGTTCTATATTATTATAATGGTGCAGCTTGACTGACAAATTGAAAACAAAAAACCTTAACTTGGGGCAAGCCCTTCTGTCCCAAGAAGTCTAAAGATCTTGGTGTTGGCAGTTTTGTGCGTGTCCATCCAGCACACAGGTAGCAGAATTTGAAATTCCGTGTGAATGCGAGCAAAGAGATGCTACAATGCAAAACCCACTAAAATGTGGACTGATACTAACGTTGAAAGTTTTTGTTTTTACAAGGAAGTGAAACGCAAACCAACTGCAATTTTTTCACATTTGAAAATTTGCAACGCTCCTCAGACAATGTGGAATGTGGCACAAGACACAAGAGTCTCACCAAATGATCTTTGGAATCGCTGGATTATACATAGAGCACAGATTGGCCCTGAATTGTATCTGAATAGTCATTGTCATTAAAACAAAACCGCTGAGAGCTTAACTGTTATCACTTGCTTTTTAAAAACTTCATGGTTTATTGAAAGCCTCCCTAAGCAGCTCTGCTTTGTTATGCCTCAACTGCAGATCTAATTTCTCTCTGGGACAGAATGTGAGTAGGCGGGTGGCTATGGATGTGTTGTGAAGACAGCTTCGCTGTAGACCAACCAATGCCAGCACAGATGCTCTATACATTTTCATTAATTAGAGAGATGGTGGAGAATGTGGCATGTCCATGTGGCAAGGGTGGCATGCTGTTAGGTGGTAAAGTCAACTCTTCCTGTTGGGATTCCATGATTTACAATTGGTCTTATTTTTGTAAATTCTTGGTGATTTAAAATGAGGGAAAATATAGGTGAGAGACTACATTAATGCATTGGACACATGGACTAAAACCAGAGTTTTCTATTACAGTGAAGTGAAAACTGCATTAAGAAATATATTGAACATCAAAAGAAAAGACTGAAAGGGTCATTAAATGGCCATGGAAAACAAATGGTTCCCCTGGGAGTAATTCCTATTCATACCAACCTACAAAGTGTGGTTCTGGTGATTACAGTCCCCACCCCATTGACCATATTAGGCCTGGTGTTAACTGTTTAAGGTTTGTCACTGTCACTTGTATTTAGACTCAGTTCACATTAATCTTCTTTCCTTATCTTGTATACTGAACTTATTCTCTCACTGGGCATCAAACACAATATATCCTTTTTTTTTTGAAGAAGAAGAAGAACCTGAGCTTTCAATGTACATGTGTCACAAACTCAGTGATACCTTTTGCCAAAATGTGCCAAATTAAAGATAAAACCATTTGTAATTAAGAATCCTTCTCACTGCTGCAGGAGACATGTTGCTCTGGCATTGGCCAAAAAGACCAACTGAGTTACATCATTAGTGGGAGGACCTGTGTATTATGTTGTTAGGCCAAGAGCAGAATCCAGTCCGCTGTGGAATATCTCCGAATAACCAATCTGGAGCTTTTAACTGTCAATCTATTCAGCCGCCCACATGTACATGCCTAGGCCGTCATACCCTCCCACACACCTCTCACTGTCACACACATGCTTATTCACACACAGGCATAAAGTGCACTTGTGTGAGGCAAACACATCCACACGAGTGCTTGCATGAACATATTGTAAAAGCTATGTAGCTGTTGTTGAAGTGCCACATTGCTGGATAGCTGTTGGGTATTTGTTCTGTACCCAAAAACAGCAGCAAGCCATCAATTGAAATTGGTTCTCATAATATGTAATGATTGCAGGGTTTTCCCTTCCGTTATACAGCTGACGCCTTTCTTTTCAGTACCAAAGCAAAATGAACGAGAAAAACCACATACTGTTTAAAAAAAAAAAAATCTGTGTAGATAAGAAAATATTCACGTCCTCCCCAAGTCATTTATCATATCATAAATCATATATATACTATTCTTTTTTAATCCACTGTGTGATGGAGTCACTGTAACGCTGGAAAAGTACAACATATACAGCACACCCATATGTAACATATAGTGGGTTTATATCATAAGTCCCAGATATTGTAATGCTAATGGTCCAAAATTGCATGAAAATGCACAGTTTTCAGTTTTGGCTACCAATTTGACCAATGAAATCATTGCTGTCTTCTGTTCAGGATTTCTTCACCGATTTCATTCATCTGAACCTTTTTAGAACATCGATCACCTAAGTCATAATCTTCATTTTCTGCAGTGTTGTAATTTCTAAAAATTGTATTTATTACTCTACACCAGATGTCCCAATGCTGAGCACACAGCTGCCAGCATGCCTGGAGAAATTAATGATAATTCAATTGGTCAAAGCTGTTGCCCGAGCCTATTGGTGGAGAACAGGGTTGTAACGCTGCATGTTCCGGGTGCCAGCAGAGCTTTGAGCGAGTGGAGGCGATCCAAGCGAGCAGAAAGATCTGTATGCAAGCAGAGAAGATCTGTGTGGGAATCACACTCTCAAACTGCCACAGGATGCTCACGAATTATGGCAGGAAAATTACGTCATACGTTATATGGCAGCAAAAGGTTCTCACAAGAGATGGTACCAAGTCACTGTTTTGGGTTTCAAGACCTGAACATTTCATGAACTGTGGATAGGAATTGAGGAGAAAAAGTTGTAGAAAAACTATTAAATACACTAACAATGAGGCATTTACCAAAACATTTGCTCTCTCCTGTTGTAAGAAGTGTGTTATGAAATAGTAATTTTTATTATGTGGCAAAACATCAAGTGATTGGATGTTTATCCAGGAAATGACGCAAATGAAGAGCTGACTCATTGCATACTTTTTAACTGTATAATTTTGGGTTTGTGTAAATAGCTCAAGTTCAATTTAAGTCACAAGTCAATAGTGTCAAATTCAAGAGACAAGTCAACAAATTTTAGTTGACTTGAGTCAAGTCCACAGCATACATAAATATGTTTAAATACTCTACATGCTGTAGAAGTACAGGCCAACATTCAAGTGAAAACCCTCAAAGCCAAACAGTGCCCTCTACTGGCACTGAAGGTAACTTTCACTGTGTTATAAAAAATGCTTATTGATCTTATACCAGGGGTCTTCAACGTTTTTCAGGCCAAGGACCCCCAAACTGATAGAGAGATGGCGCAGGAACCCCCCTACTATATATATTGTATAAAATTGTGATTTATATCAGACTGGGCCTAGTATATAACATAGCTACCCTGTTATGGTGCATTCAATTCTAAGCTATTCAAGCCAGTGACGTGCGGTGAGGTTCGGGGCTGGGGAGGCACTGACTCTTTCAAAATCAGATTTACAAATATATGAATTCAACAGAGTAGCATAAATTCACACCATTCAACTGGCTGCTTGCACATTGACTACTCGTTATGTGTCATGTCTCGCCATGTTATAGTTTAGTTCAGTGTTTAATGTTATGTCCTTAAATCATAGTCACGCCATGTTAGTTTAGTCCATGTTCAGTGTTTAATGTCTCGTCCTTGTCCCACATTATGTTAAGTACCGTCACTCGTCTTGTGATCGCGCCCTTGATTGTTGTCACCTGTGTCTCATTACCTCATGTATAAGTACTCCATGTCTCCGTTTGTCTTGTAACGTCTTGTCATGTTGAGTGTTCAAGTCCATGTATTTGTGTCTAGTCTAGTTTTTGGCCTCATGTTTTTTCTTGTAAAGTCATGTTAAGTGAGAGTCAAGTCCAAGTATCATGTCAAGTCTAGTTTTTGGCCTCATGCATATTTTTGTAAAGCCTTGTTTATCAAGAATAAAGTATTTTTGCTATTTGAACCCGTTCGTGAGTCGTGCATTTGGATCCTGCGCCTTTTGTGCCGTGGCACCTTGACATTATGTTTCATATCTCATATCAGCATTCTTTACACACATAGGTACATATTTGGCCAAAGAAGAACAAACATTTATAATGGCTCAGAGAGAGAGCATTTGCTCTGCTGCACCCTCCGTGTGTTCTTCATTTGCCATCACAATTCCACAATGCATACTCATTCAATACAAATGGAAGTATATACAGTCCGCAACAAAAAGAACAATACAGTTTTATTCTTGAAAATAACTTCATCAAACTATATATTTTTCTTATCTTGTTTTATATTAATTTTTTCTATTATTAAAAAAGAGCTGGTCTTTCATTTTTATGGTGGACTGTACAGCAGTGAGTGTATGCATGTCTTACCTTTACTTGTAAATGAAGTCCATTCGCCTTTCCTTCTGGACAAACATCTCTATGACTTTGGTGTCAAAGTCCTCTTTATCTTCTTTTAGTTTTAAAAGTCTCTCTGTCTCAATAGAGATTCCTGCTAGGGATGAAAGTCATGATGCGGTGCACTTGACTTTCTCTACCTGACTTTTTTAGCTACCCACAATGCCATTTGTCTGTAACACCTGAAGAAGAACAATAGTAGAACAAGCCTGTGTGCTCACACACACACACACACACACACACACACACACACACACACACACACACACACACACACACACACACACACACACACACACACACACGCCTCCCCCCCTCAGTGAGGCAGATGTAATGGCTGCCTCCCCTCCTGCTTTTTCACTGCAGCGTTATGTCAGATAAGCAAGACCAGTTACAAGACAGTAACAACTTTTATGCATTTTTTCACTTTCAAAACCGGTTTTGGCCAGTTTGTGAGGGATTGCACAATCCGAGAGGAGGCCCAGTCTGTCGCTGCCTCCTTTCCGTCCCCCGTATTTGAACAAGAAATTACACAAATTCAGCAATATTGACTATAAAAATGATTGGAATGTTTGGAATCATACAATAATTACATTTCTATCACAGATCAGTGGACAAATATGGAATATGTCAAGTAGCTTCATCCTCAAAAATTATAGTGCGTGAAAACATTTAAGATAAGATAAAACTTTATTATCCCGAGGGATATTGCTGCTCTCTGAGAGAGAGAGAGAGAGAGAGAGAGAGAGAGAGAGAGAGAGAGAGAGAGAGAGAGAGAGAGAGAGAGAGAGAGAGAGAGAGAGAGAGAGAGAGAGAGAGAGAGAGAGAGAGAGAGAGAGAGAGAGAGAGAGAGAGAGAGAGAGAGAGAGAGAGAGAGAGAGAGAGAGAGCGCAATGCCTCAAGTCTGTTTGCAGTCATTCCTTCATTCAGGATGTTTAATCCGTTGTTCAAATATGCAAATATTAATGAGACCGAGGAATCACATTGGACTAGATGCAAAGCAATGGTGACTTGAGCTGGTGACTTGTGTGATGGGATTTTACAGGTTGTGAATAATAGCCTTGATTTCTGTGTGTAGACCTAGTTTTTGTCCTTGACCTCAAGCTTTTCCCGACTTCCCTATTTTGGCATTTTAACACATTCCCTGTAGCTGCTAACTTAGAAAGTTTCAAATGATGATTGAAAAGTGAAGATAAAGTATTATTGTTTGTTGCATAAGGCTATAAAATGCTTACCTGAGCCATCTAGGATAGATTGGATTAAAAGAAAGTGGTGAGACTTGTTTTTGTATTTCCCAAATACACAAGAGAGAGAGAGAGAGAGAAAGAGTGAGAGAGACAGACAGCAATGCCTCAAGTCTGTTTGCATTCATTCCCTCATTCAGGGTGTGTTAAATCAGGTGTTCAATAGCATCCTCACTCTTTGATCAGAAAACACACAGCCAACCACTTACCTTCATGTTGGCTTTTAATTCAAATCAACTTTATGCATATAGCATATAGCTTTTATTCTTAAAAGCAAAGATGCCTTTCAAACCTGCCGACAACTTGTGAATTACAGACAATCATCACTTATTAAGGAGCACAACAATTTCAACTTCAAATACACAAATGAGGTCGCTTATTTTCAAGCAATTTCAAAGATTCATATAAAAAAAATCTGATATGTATATGGACAAATCATATTTCAAATTAATTCTAATTCTAATTCTAAGAATCATTTAAAGGAATGATGTGGGAAAAAATATTTAAAATCGTAAATATTGTCTGACAAAAGTTTGGATCCCCATAATTCTAAAACTTTTTGGGATGATTTTTCAACAGGACATTCCAAAGAATCGTTTGACAACAATTACAGGTCTCCGGGTCAAAAATGTCTCAAGTCTGAACAACAACAATGCCTCAAGTCTGTTTGCAGACATTTTGTTCAGCCAACCCATATAGTTTTTTTATAAGTAATTGAGGTCAATGTTAAGTCAATACAATGTTAGCAGAGACTCTGTGTACTGAGGGGTTTACAGGGAAAAAGTATTTGTCCCCTTACAGATTTATTCTGTTTTTGCTTTTTTGTCAAGCTTACATTTTTCAGATCATCAAAAAAAATATTAATAAAGATAACCTGAGTGAATACAAAATGCCGTTTTTAAATGATGATTTTTTCATTAAGGGGAAATAAAGCTATCCAAACCAACCTGGTTTTATGTGAAAAAGTAACTGATCCCTAAACCTAATAACTGGTTGTGCCATCCTTGGCGGCAACAACTGCAATCAAGAGTTTGCGGTAACTAGAGGATGTGGAGGATTTGCAGAATTGTTTCCATTCAGCCATATTGGAGGGTTTTCGAGCATAAATCGCCTGTTCAAGGTGATCCCTCAGTATCTCAAGCGGATTTAAGTCCAGACTTTGACTAGGCCACCCTGAAACCTTCATTTTTTTATGTTCCTTCTGATTGTTATAAGTCATCGAGACACTCAAATCAAAGAGTGGAATCCTGCTGTCTAAAGAGAGATGTCCAGGTGGCTGCGGGGTGATGGAGAGGTACCGACCCCTCTGTAAAGCATGTGTGTGTGTGTAAGAGGGGCACGCAAGACACATTTCAGATTACCGTGTTTGCATGGTGATGTGTTTGCATGTCTGATTTGACCAAATAAAGCTTCTATTATTTTCTATTATATTTGAGTAAAAGTACAGATATGGCTTCATGGAGTAAAACTCACTCATTAGATCAAATCTGCTTGAGTAAAACTCATTTAGCTGCTGATGTTTATTGTACTGAAGTATCAGATGTATTTTTTAACAACTATTTTTCAGTATTCAATATTGGAGCTTAATGTCTTATTCTCGTATTGACATTAGGTTAGCGATGGTAAACCAAAGTAAGAATCTTCTTCACAGTATAGTCTCCATTACAAACGCCCACCCAGGTTTGCTGGTCGAATCCCCCAAAACACACATTGAAAAGCACATTTGGACTTTCTCACAATCAACATGACTGTCCTTCTTGCTTTGTCTCCTCCTTTAACACTGATGCTGATGAAATTATGCATTTATTAACTGAATGAGTGGTGAGACCGGTTTTAGCCTTTGCAAAGAAAGAGTTACACAACTAACTAAATATCCCTCAGGGCTCCAGGTTAGTATTAAAGTGTGACGGGGGATCATTGAAAACACAGGTGGAGGAGGAAGAAAGGAATCGACTTTGGTAAGCCCTCTTTCTCTCTTAATGTTTATTAAACGTCTTTCTGAATAAGAAATTCGAAATACGAATATTCATTGTTGCTTAAGACAAAGTAAGTTCAAAGTAAGTTCAATGTTTTCAATCTAATCACTTTGAAGGCAAGCAGAACATACAGTAGTTTCACTCTTGGGTTAACACCTTGTATATCCAATGTTAGGCTCTTTTATACAGCTGAAGAAAGAAAAGAAAAGAAGTATCCAACATGGAAATACTCCAACCTAGCAAGATAACCTGAACTTGTACTGTAAATGAGTAAATGTACACTTTAAACATTCTGTTGTCGTTGTTTATAATCTTAATTCTTCCAAAATTGTAATACAGAGAGTCCAAATCAGACTGTTTGCGTTTCAATCTGACTGCGTAACGCTGACACATGAGCCACAAAACCCTGAAATGACATCACAGATCCAAAAATGCTACTTAACATCGCAAATCATTAATCTGGAAATAGCTCTCAGAGTTCAGGGTTACATCTTCAAACTCTTTCTCTTATTTTACTGTGATACAACACAGCACCAAATAGTCACTTTTGAAGGTTTGGTCCCAGTGAATGTTTTGGAAGGACCACATGCAGAAGCTGAAGTACAACACTTGAGTTAATGTGCTGAGTTACATCCAAACTCTTTTTTTCATGACAAATGAAATGGTGGATTGATGGATGGAGTTTGGCTGTTGTTGCTAACAGAGATGAACTGTGTAATGTTTCCAGTTGTGTCTTACTGTGAGAGTCAGTTAACCCAGAGCCATGCGTCTCGCCGTGTTGACTGGCATTCTTCTTCTGGTGGTAGTGCAGTACGCTGGAGTCGGTAAGAACCACACAGACACAAATACACCAGAATGAAAACAGGAACCCAAAACTGACAAACTTGTTTCTACATCACAGGAAATGCAAATCTGCACAGGATCAAATGGATGTGCAATGCCCAATATCCAGTAACACGATGCAACGAACACGGATGGTTCCGCTTGGACTCTGACCACTGTATGAGGGTGTACAACTCTCTGAAAACCTTTCACAGAGCAACTGTAATACAAACCCACTCTCAAATCAGATTATTACTATTACTACTATAATACCTTGACCAATACCTCATCGTGTTCAGACAGCTATGTTGAGGAAGAGTAACTGTTTATTACTGTCAATTTCAGCGGTACTGTGGCAAACAAGGTGGCCAACTGGTATCCATTCACAGCCTCACAGATTTTAATAAAGTGCTGTGCTTGACAATCAGGAAGTCCAGCTTTAGGCACTTCTACTGGATTGGGGCAAAGAGGTCGGATGTAAGTAGCAAATTCAACAGATTTATCAGAATACAGCAGTGGATGTGTAAGAAATGTGGATGACCATTAGAACATTTTATCAGCTATGTTAAACAATCAATACATTAACATTCTTAACTCACTGCTTGCTCTGAAGCATAACCGGAGTCTGTGGAAGTGGCAAGATAAAGAAACGATGACGTTCAGTAGATGGGCGAAAGGCCAGCCAAACAACAGGTTTGGCAAAGAGAGCTGCTTGCAAATGAATTATGGAGGTAAGTCACAAGAAAACATATAAGAGGAGTTAGATTTCCTAGCAGAGGATGAAGAAGGTGAAGATGATTAAAGGAGTGTCCGGATATAATTTAAAGGTGATGGGCTTTAAAGGCCACTGTCACTGCTCCGAGCCTCTGGTTGTTGTTTTTGAATGAATTTAATTTTGACTTTAAAAAAAAAAAAGAGACACATGACTTTGAATGACAAACCCATCAACCACTGGTTCGTCTCATAAGTCAGACAATGAAACTTGGTGGGAGGAAATTCTAAAGATATTTCTTGAGTGACTTCAGCCCCACAGAATTCAAATCCTAAACAATTGTCTTGAGTCTTGGGAACTCCTCTCCACTGTATTGTTTGTTTCAGAGTTTCACAAAAACTTTTTCCGAACAACCAAAAGGAAAAAGGAAATTTGTGGGGTCTTTTTGGAATTTAAAGGCAGAAATGTTCAGATTTTCCCAAGATAAACTTTGACATCCTCTCTAATCATGGATTTTTGAAGGCATTAAGGAACAAATTAAAATCAAACTCTGTGAAACATTGTTTTAGGAAAGTGTTTTAAAGGAAATATGACTTTCTGCGATTCTAACATCCCTGAATGTGATGTGTTCTGTTTTCCAGGGTGGGGAAAATGGAACGACGTATTCTGTTGGAGGTGGAGTCGCTTTGTGTGCTCCAAGAGGATGTAAACGGCATCATAATGTTCACATTTTAGTTCAGTGTTGACATAATGACAAGCAATAAAGCTTCAGCATCAGCAAACATGTTCTCAGTTCTTCTTTGATGGTGGAGGTTGCTACTGTACATGTCCTCACAAAACACAAACTTCAATGATCAGGGTTTGTTATTTGTACAATATAGTGGGCCACAGCTTCGTAGTGCAAAAGACAAGAAGAGACAATTTAAGTAACAAATTACAAGTTCAGCATCTGCCTTCGATTATCAAGCACAGATATCCCTCAATTTGATGAGCATGCATCAAGTCTTTGTCACATACTGTACATATTCTCACTGATGGTGCCACCAGCTAATATAGCATAACTGAATCTAAATGTAAAAAACATTAGCTAATACTAGTAACAATTAATGAGAACGTACATGTGAATAACAGTAACTACTACTACTATTAAATAATGGAAGAAGACAATCACAGTAATGGAAAGACAGTAAAGACACCACACCAAACACCGCCCCAAGGGATTATGGGAAGTTCCTAACCACCCATAATCCCCAAACACGCTTCAATATATATATATGTTGCTGTTTGTCCATTAATAATCAAGAAGCAAAAGAGTGATCCTTTAAATGTCTAATATTAGTAAAATTTTCTTAGAATGATGTCACAGAGGCTCAAACTGGTGCTACTCGTTATTCCCCTCGTAACGCCCATCCACTCGTTAAGCCATACTGACACCTACTGGCTATTTGCAGATATTGCTGCATAGTAATCACTGGTGATCAAAACACTGTTAAACCCACATAATACATGTGGTGTTCAGAGTACTTCTTCAGGCCGGCAAGAAGGATACAGTATTGACTGTGTAGGAGCCGAATGGTTCTTTTTTGGTTCATGTTTCAGTTTGAGTTTATGTACAGCCATGATATATTTCCTTTGTAGTGATCGGCATTTGAAGTGGAACGTTTTGGTGTCTTTTTTGAGTGTTTACGCCCTCTACATTACATTACATTACATTACGATCATTATCCAAAGCGACTTACATTACATTACCACCCTTCGCAGAGGGGGGAGCAATTGAGGGTTCGGTGCTTTGCTCAGGGGCACCTCGGCAGGGGCTCGAACCGGCGATCCTCCGGTTCCCAAGCGGAAGCACTACCCACTGAGCCACTGCCTCCCGATGCCTCTATAGGTCATGGGGGCATGAGCATAAAGGTGTGCCAAGCCGAGAACAGAGGGAAGGGGTTCCGGTGATGCGCACACCATCATTGACGTATCCGTATCCGCACGTGGCCGGGACGCTGAACGAGACGATAGCAACTGGAACAGTGCTAACTGTATAGAACAAACCGTTTTCATGTCATTTGGGCCTTTTTCATTTGTGACAATAAATAACGTCAACTTTACTGCAGATACGCTTTACTGTACCGTCTGATACGCAAGAGACCGCAACTCCAAAAGTGGTTAGAACTATCAAAGTTGTGTCAATGGGAAACAGCAAAACAACAAGGTTTTGCCGCTACAGACTGACTCAGCTGAGATGTCATGTTCTCAGCCGAGGTCTCATGTGCTTCAGTGGTCCACAGACTGCAACCAGTTAGCTATCTACACATCCATACATGAGCCCCGAACCTTGGGTTTCCCTTCAATATATACTGTTCAATGTGTGTGTCCCCTCCTAGCACACCCAGTCTAATGATCTCCAGTGGAATATCCCCAATGTGCAATATATAGTATTCAGTCATTCATTCACTCATTGTCCCGGAAAACTTCCCTCTTAGTACAGGTGTCCCCTTGACAGGCTTTTTACTTTGCCAGGCTCCCATCCCATCACAATGCTCTTTATCGCCTTGCACGATCCACCCTGCCATTGCAACAGGTGAACCTCCCCGCTGTGGGACGAACAAAGGATCATCTTATCCGATCTTGTAAGTTAAACATTAGCCCTGTTGGAGCCCCTCACTGAGCCTTCTGCTCTGAGCCCTCCCTGTGAACATCATCATAGTTTACACATAGACAAATCTTCATGAGCAAGCACAGTTGAATAGAAATGAATATAATCATGCCCATCACACATGAGAAAACCCCTATTATTGACATTATGTTGAAGGAAATACATTTCCTACTCTAAACGTGACATCTGCACCTCACAAGCAGGCTGCAATAGTTTTCTTTAATGATGAAACTAAAGAAAACAATAATACAACTCAACTCCTCATGACCACTTTCTTCTAACTGAGTTAAATGTGGAAACTGGTTGCACGCATGCATGTTATATGTATTGCACATGCGTCTGCTGCATTACAGTGGGGCATCACTGTGTCCAAACACACACACACACACACACACAAACACACATCATCATCATTCTACATCTGATGAGCTCACAGGGATTAAATTCAAACGACTCATCAAAAAATATTGACACTTCTCCACATCCCAACCTCTCAAACCTCAAATGTAAAATGGATATTTGGATTTAGTGTCATTTCATATTAGTTTCTTATTTCTGAATCGCGGAAACAAAACTTTGAGTTGTTTTTCACCGCTGCCATTATACTGCAAAAAACAACGAGACAAAGCTGTATCTGAACTTTCTCTTCCAAACACTCAAGTTCACTGTCATATTCAGGATTGTTTGATTCTAATGCACTGTATGTTTGTTTTCAGCTGGGGTGACAGCAACACCATACTTAAAGGATTTGTGTATATTTTGTGATGTAGATATAAAAATGTTGTAGACTAAATATTCTGATATTTTTGGAAAATGGTTGCACATAAAGGCAAATATTTGAGCTGCTTTTTCTGAGTAAATTGGTAATCTGTAGAAAACCCCTAATCCCATTCACACCCTGTCCACCATTTTGGCACATGTACAGTAAGAACCTCCACCATCAAAAAAGAACTGAGAACATGTTTGCTGATGCTGAAGCTTTATTGCTTGTCAACTGCTTGTCAACACTGAATTAAAATGTCGACATTCTGATGACGTTTACATCCTCTTGGAACACAGAAAGCGCCTCCGACTGCCACAGTTTTCGTCGTTCCATCTTCCCCACCCTGGAAAACAGAACACATCACATTCAGGAATGTTAGAATCGCAGGAAGTCATATTTCCTTTGGAACATTTTCCTAAAACAATGTTTCACAGAGTTTGATTTTAATTTGTTCCTTAATGCCTTCAAAAATCCATGATTAGAGAGGATGTCAAAGTTTATCTTGGGAAAATCTGAACATTTCTGCCATGACTTATAACTCCAAAAAGATCACAAAAAATGGTTTGCTTTTGGTTGTTTGGCAAAAGTCTTTGTGAAACTCTGAAACAAACGATAACAACACAACACTGGAGAGGAGTTTCAAAGACTCAAGAGCGTTTTTCAGGATCTGAATTCTGTGGGGGTGAAGTCACTCAAAAATATCTTTGGAGGAATTTCCTCCCACCAAGTCTCATATATCTTTTCTGGTGACTTACATTTATAATTCATTTCCATGCAGTTCTCCCTGAACATCCAGTTGTCTGGCTGGCCCCACGCCCATCTTCTGAAGATCACATGTTTTTTATCTTGCCACCTCCACCAACGCTGCAGATTAAGAAGTGAGTTAAGAATGTTAATGTAGTGATTGTTTACCATAGCTGATATAATCAGCAAATTTGTAATGATCACTCAAATTTCTTTCACATCCACTGCTGTATTCTGATTAATCTGATGAGTTTGCTACTTACTTTTCTCTTCATTGCCCCCAACCAGTAGTGGTGCATAGTACGGGAGTTCCTGACCAGCCTGCACAGCACTCTATCATATTCTTTGATGTTATGAATTGATACCATTTGGGCACCTAGTTGGCTACAGAACCCCTGAAATTGACAGAATGAACACAATTACTTTTCATCAACACGATGAACACGATGAGGTGATATTCAAAGTATTATAGTAGTAATTGTAATCTGATTTGAGAGTGGGTTTTGATTACATGGGCACTGCGAAAGGTTCTCGCAAAGTTGAACACCTTCATACAGCGTTTGGAATTCAAGCGGTACCATCCATGTACTTTACATGGTGTGACTGGATACTTGGAACGGCAGACGTTTCTAATCCTGTTCAGATTCGCATTTCCTGTGATGTAGAAACGAGTTTGTCAGTTTTGGGTTCCTGCTTTCATTCTGGTGTATTTGTGTCTGTGTGGTTCTTACCGACTCCAGCGTACTGCACTACCACCAGAAGAAGAATGCCAGTCAACACGGCGAGACGCATGGCTCTGGGTTAACTGACTCTCACAGTAAGACACAACTGGAAACATCACACAGTTCATCTCTGTTAGCAACAACAGCCAAACTCCATCCATCAATCCACCATTTCATTTGTCATGAAAAAAAGAGTTTGGATGTAACTCAGCACATTAACTCAAGTGTTGTACTTCAGCTTCTGCATGTGGTCCTTCCAAAACATTCACTGGGACCAAACCTTCAAAAGTGACTATTTGGTGCTGTGTTGTATCACAGTAAAATAAGAGAAAGAGTTTGAAGATGTAACCCTGAACTCTGAGAGCTATTTCCAGATTAATGATTTGCGATGTTAAGTAGCATTTTTGGATCTGTGATGTCATTTCAGGGTTTTGTAGCACATGTGTCAGCGTTACGAAGTCAGATTGAAATGCAAACAGTCTGATTTGGACTCTCTGCATTACAATTTTGGATAAATTAAGATTATAAACAAGGACAACAGAACTGTTTATAGTATACATTTACACATTTACAGTACAAGTTCAGGTTATCTTGCTAGATTGGAGTATTTCCATGTTGGATACTTCTTTTCTTTT
Source organism: Genypterus blacodes (assembly GCF_046128005.1). NCBI lineage: Eukaryota > Metazoa > Chordata > Actinopteri > Ophidiiformes > Ophidiidae > Genypterus > Genypterus blacodes. The sequence goes on along the minus strand of NW_027466885.1, from coordinate 1,940,251 downwards.
CTTTCTTCAGCTGTATAAAAAAGCCTAACATTGGATATACAAGGTGTTTACCCAAGAGTGAAACTATATTCTACTTTTCTTTTAAAGTGATAAGAGTTCATATGCTTGCTGGATGATCACTGATCATTGTTGAATAATTTACTTTTATTTATGTGACAGATAAACAAAAAGATTGAAGCTTCTCCACAGACATAAAAAATTGAAGTCTTAGCAGCAAAATCATCTTACTGTGTTTCAAGCAACATTGAATTATTATTATTTCTAATTTCTCCTAAAACATTTAGAGAGCAAGAGGTCTTACCACAGTCGATCCCTTTCTTCTTTCTCCACCTGTGTCTTAGATGATCCTCTGTCACACTTTTATGCTAGCCTGGAGCCCTGAGGGATATTTAGTTAGTTATATAAGTCTTTCTTTGCAAATACTAAAACCGGTCTCGACACCCTTTTTGTAAATGAAGTCATAATTTCATCAGCATCAGTGTTGAAGGAGGAGACAAAGCAAAAAGACATTAATGCTGATTGTGAGAATGTCCAAATGTGTCCCCACGGCGCGTGTGTGTTTTGGGGGGATTTGACCAGCAAACCTGGGTGAGCGTTTGTATTGGAGGCTATACCATGAAGATGATTAGTACTTTAGTTAAGCATCCCTTAAGATCACTCGATGCATATGGAGACGAAGCAACGGTGACTTGAGCTCGTGACTTGTCCAATGGGGTTTTACAGGTGGGGAATAATAGCCTTGATTTCTGTGTGTCGACCTTGTTTTTGTTCTTGATCTCGAGCTTTTCACTTGATCTTTTTAAAGCATTGCCTTATTCCCTGACTTCCCCATTTTGGCTCTCACTGACTAGAACACATTCCCTGTAGCTGCTAACTTAAAAAGTTTCAAATGATGATGAGCATATAGAATCATTGTTAGTGGCATAATGCTCCTATAAATGTTTGTTTTTTTGTATATGCATGGAAAGACTACACAACGTTAACAACAAAAATGCCTTTCCAACCCGCTGAGACGTTGTGAATTACAGACAACACATCTCTTATTGAGGAACACAACAACTTTAACTTAAAAAAACAAACAAATAAGGTCATAACCATCAAACTAGCTGGTTAAAAGCAATTTCAAAGATTCGTATGAAAAAAACTCAAATATTTATATGGACAAATTTCTAGGCCCTGTCCCACATACACGATAGACAGGGCGAGAGAGAAAGAGAGAGAGAGAGACAACAATGCCTCAAGTCTGTTTGCAGACATTTTGTTCAGACAACACACAGCCAACCACCCATATTGCTTGAAGTTAATGAGGTCAATGTTAAGTCAATACAATGTTAGCTGAGTCACTCTGTGTACTGAAAAACAGGGTTTAGTCATCGTGTCATTGAGACACTCTACCACTCTACCACTCAAACTCAGAGGGGAATCCTGCTGTCTGGGTACCAAATAAGTATTAACAGAGGGTCGACAGCGAGCCGGCGTGTTAGAGGGGCAGCAGCATTCGACCACAGCTGTTTGAACATGCAAGAAGACATTGTTCTGTGTTGCTCTTTCTCTTGAATATTATCGTTTTGTATTTAAATGAAATAAAATGACAACAAAATGAATCAAGTCATATATACTCTAATTGTAATAACTCCAACAGGTCGCTCAGGAGCTACCAGTAGCTCGCCACCCGTTTCAGGGTAGCCTGCAAAAGGTTCGGAGAATACATACATTTGACAACACAACGTCACTTGGTAAAGCTGTTTAAATTTCTATCCAATCCAATCTACAGACATCCAACCCCTTTTGTCACAAAACGCTGATAAGCCAATCAACTGTCAGTCCAACAAATGCCACTGCTGCCATGTTTGGTTACATGACACTGTAACATTCAGCCATGTTAACAGAACATGCTAGATGACCGCGTAAAATAGCCCCGTTCAAAGGCAAGAAATATACTATTTTCATGAGGAATTGAAAACATTTACGAATGTGAATGACAAGTGTGTGCGTGTCTCATTTGCGGTGCAAACGCATCTGTTGAGCGCCACTTCACCACAGTGAAGGTCCATAAAGTGTTAGAATGTGCAGCTTACACATATTGCTGTTATGCCATAGAAATTAATAAATAGATAAATAATAAACATCAGCAGCTAAATGAGTTTCACTCAAGTAGTTTTTATCTAATGGGCGAGTTTTACTCCATGAAGCGATGTCTGTACTTTTACTCAAATGCGGCTTCAAGGTACTTTATCCACCACTGGGAGAGAAGTACCTCTCCATCCCCCCCGCAGCCACTTGCACATCTCTCTTTTGTGGTTATTACAATTTGAGATTATGTGATTAATTTTGTTGTCATTGCTTCTCATTTAGATACAAAGCTTTAATATTCAAGAGAAAGAGCAACACAGAACAATATCTTCTTGCATGTCCAAACAGCTGTGGTCGAATGCTGCTGCACCTCTAACACGCCGGCTCGCTGTCGACCCTCTGTTAATACTTATTTGGTACCCAGACAGCAGGATTCCCCTCTGAGTTTGAGTGGTAGAGTGGTAGAGTGTCTCAATGTCACAATGACTAAACCCTGTTTCTCCGCTAACGTTGTATTGACTTTACATTGACGTCATTAACTTAAACCGATATGGGTGGTTAGCTGTGTGTTGTCTGAACAGACTGTCTGCAAAAAAGACCTGCTACTCGTTATTCCCTCGTAACGCCCATCCACTCGTGAAGCCATACTGACACCTACTGGCGATTTGCAGATATTGCTGCATAGTAATCACTGGTGATCAAAACACTGTTAAACCCACATAATACATGTGGTGTTCAGAGTACTTCTTCAGGCCGGCAAGAAGGACTTCAAGTAGTGAGGTCGAGTGAGTAGAGAGGTCACACTTAAGCTGTTTATTAAGCAGTAGAGGTTAAAGTTGTGATACAGTATTGACTGACTCAGCTGAGATGTCATGTTCTCAGCCGAGGTCTCATGTGCTTCAGTGGTCCACAGACTGCAACCAGTTAGCTATCTACACATCCATACATGAGCCCCGAACCTTGGGTTTCCCTTCAATATATACTGTTCAATGTGTGTGTCCCCTCCTTTGTGTTGGTGTCTGGTTGGTGCACAGGCCAGTTCACTCCTCCAGGAAGATCTTCTTGTACTTTTTCCTTGAAGGCGAAGTTGAGGGCCTGGGTGGGGAAGGATCTAATGACAGTGGCAAGGTTTCCTCTCCTAGCACACCCAGTCTAATGATCTCCAGTGGAATATCCCCAATGTGCAATATATAGTATTCAGTCATTCATTCACTCATTGTCCCGGAAAACTTCCCTCTTAGTACAGGTGTCCCCTTGACAGGCTTTTTACTTTGCCAGGCTCCCATCCCATCACAATGCTCTTTATCGCCTTGCACGATCCACCCTGCCATTGCAACAGGTGAACCTCCCCGCTGTGGGACGAACAAAGGATCATCTTATCCGATCTTGTAAGTTAAACATTAGCCCTGTTGGAGCCCCTCACTGAGCCTTCTGCTCTGAGCCCTCCCTGTGAACATCATCATAGTTTACACATAGACAAATCTTCATGAGCAAGCACAGTTGCATAGAAATGAATATAATCATGCCCATCACACATGAGAAAACCCCTATTATTGACATTATGTTGAAGGAAGTAATTGTAATCTGATTTGAGAGTGGGTTTTGATTACATGGGCACTGCGAAAGGTTCTCGCAGAGTTGAACACCTTCATACAGCGTTTGGAATTCAAGCGGTACCATCCATGTACTTTACATGGTGTGACTGGATACTTGGAACGGCAGATGTTTCTAATCCTGTTCAGATTTGCATTTCCTGTGATGTAGAAACGAGTTTGTCAGTTTTGGGTTCCTGCTTTCATTCTGGTGTATTTGTGTCTGTGTGGTTCTTACCGACTCCAGCGTACTGCACTACCACCAGAAGAAGAATGCCAGTCAACACGGCGAGACGCATGGCTCTGGGTTAACTGACTCTCACAGTAAGACACAACTGGAAACATCACACAGTTCATCTCTGTTAGCAACAACAGCCAAACTCCATCCATCAATCCACCATTTCATTTGTCATGAAAAAAAGAGTTTGGATGTAACTCAACACATTAACTCAAGTGTTGTACTTCAGCTTCTGCATGTGGTCCTTCCAAAACATTCACTGGGACCAAACCTTCAAAAGTGACTATTTGGTGCTGTGTTGTATCACAGTAAAATAAGAGAAAGAGTTTGAAGATGTAACCCTGAACTCTGAGAGCTATTTCCAGATTAATGATTTGCGATGTTAAGTAGCATTTTTGGATCTGTGATGTCATTTCAGGGTTTTGTAGCACATGTGTCAGCGTTACGAAGTCAGATTGAAATGCAAACAGTCTGATTTGGACTCTCTGCATTACAATTTTGGATAAATTAAGATTATAAACAAGGACAACAGAACTGTTTATAGTATACATTTACACATTTACAGTACAAGTTCAGGTTATCTTGCTAGATTGGAGTATTTCCATGTTGGATACTTCTTTTCTTTCTTCAGCTGTATAAAAAAGCCTAACATTGGATATACAAGGTGTTTACCCAAGAGTGAAACTATATTCTACTTTTCTTTTAAAGTGATTAGAGTTCATATGCTTGCTGGATGATCACTGATCATTGTTGAATAATTTACTTTTATTTATGTGACAGATAAACAAAAAGATTGAAGCTTCTCCACAGACATAAAAAATTGAAGTCTTAGCAGCAAAATCATCTTACTGTGTTTCAAGCAACACTGAATTATTATTATTTCTAATTTCTCCTAAAACATTTAGAGAGCAAGAGGTCTTACCACAGTCGATCCCTTTCTTCTTCCTCCACCTGTGTCTTAGATGATCCTCTGTCACACTTTTATGCTAGCCTGGAGCCCTGAGGGATATTTAGTTAGTTATATAAGTCTTTCTTTGCAAATACTAAAACCGGTCTCGGCACTCTTTTTGTGAATAAAGTCATAATTTCATCAGCATCAGTGTTGAAGGAGGAGACAAAGCAAAAAGACATTAATGCTGATTGTGAGAATGTCCAAATGTGTCCCCACGGCGCGTGTGTGTTTTGGGGGGATTTGACCAGCAAACCTGGGTGAGCGTTTGTATTGGAGGCTATACCATGAAGATGATGAGTACTTTAGTTAAGCATCCCTTAAGATCACTCGATGCATATGGAGACGAAGCAACGGTGACTTGAGCTCGTGACTTGTCCAATGGGGTTTTACAGGTGGGGAATAATAGCCTTGATTTCTGTGTGTCGACCTTGTTTTTGTTCTTGATCTCGAGCTTTTCACTTGATCTTTTTAAAGCATTGCCTTATTCCCTGACTTCCCCATTTTGGCTCTCACTGACTAGAACACATTCCCTGTAGCTGCTAACTTAAAAAGTTGCAAATGATGATGAGCATATAGAATCATTGTTAGTGGCATAATGCTCCTATAAATGTTTGTTTTTTTGTATATGCATGGAAAGACTACACAACGTTAACAACAAAAATGCCTTTCAAACCCGCTGAGACGTTGTGAATTACAGACAATACGTCTCTTATTGAGGAACACAACAACTTTAACTTAAAAAACAAACAAATAAGGTCATAACCATCAAACTAGCTGGTAAAAAGCAATTTCAAAGATTCGTATGAAAAAAACTCAAATATTTATATGGACAAATTTCTAGGCCCTGTCCCACATACACGATAGACAGGGCGAAAGAGAGAGAGAGAGACAACAATGCCTCAAGTCTGTTTGCAGACATTTTGTTCAGACAACACACAGCCAACCACCCATATTGCTTGAAGTTAATGAGGTCAATGTAAAGTCAATACAATGTTAGCTGAGTCACTCTGTGTACTGAAAAACAGGGTTTAGTCATCGTGTCATTGAGACACTCTACCACTCTACCACTCAAACTCAGAGGGGAATCCTGCTGTCTGGGTACCAAATAAGTATTAACAGAGGGTCGACAGCGAGCCGGCGTGTTAGAGGGGCAGCAGCATACGACCACAGCTGTTTAGACATGCAAGAAGACATTGTTCTGTGTTGCTCTTTCTCTTGAATATTATCGTTTTGTATTTAAATGAAGTAAAATGACAACAAAATGAATCAAGTCATATATACTCTAATTGTAATAACTCCAACAGGTCGCTCAGGAGCTACCAGTAGCTCGCCACCCGTTTCAGGGTAGCCTGCAAAAGGTTCGGAGAATACATACATTTGACAACACAACGTCACTTGGTAAAGCTCTTTAAATTTCTAGCCCCTGCTGCCGAGGTGCCTGAGCAAGGCACCGAACCCTCAATTGCTCGCCCCTCTGCGAAGGGTGGTAATGTAATGTAAGTCGCTTTGGTTAAAACCGTCTGCCAAATAATCGTTATGTAATGACACAATGACTAAACCCTGTTTCTCAGCTAACGTTGTATTGACTTTACATTGACGTGATTTACTTAAACCAATATGGGTGGTGTCTGAACAAAGTGTCTGCAAACAGACTTGAGGAATTTTTGTCTCTCTTATGTTTTCATGCACTGTAATTTTTAAGGATGAAGCTACTTGTAAATTCCTCCTTGAGTTCTTTATATATATTATTAGGGGTCCAAGTACAAAGCGAAATTTTAGAATTATGACATCATATGATAGCAATGTAGATACAAACTTTTGTCATAAAATATACTTTTTTTCCATACAATCCCTCCAATGAACTTTGAAGAATTAGAATTCCTTTGAAATGTGATTTGTCCGTATAATTATTTTTTCATAAGAATCTTTGAAATTGCTTTAAATTAGCTAGTTTAATTTTTATGACCTAATTTGTGTTTTTGAAATTAAAGTTCTTGTGTTCCTCAATAAGAGCTGTATTTCCTGTAATTCCCAACTTATCAGCAGGTTTGAAAGGTATTTCTCCATCAAAAAAGTCTTTCTGTGCAAATACTAAAACAAGTCTCACCAGTTGTTTAAATTCTAAATCTATTTGTGACTGTATGGTTCTTTCCAACTCCAGCGTACTGCACTAACACCACAATAAGAATGCCAGTCAACACGCTGAGACGCATGGCGCTGGGTTAACTGACTCTCACAGAAAACTGGAAACATCACACAGTTCGTCTCTGTTAGCAACAACAGCCAAACTCCATCCATTTTTTGATTTTTTTTTAGGGTTTTGTAGCTCTTGTGCCAGCATGATGTAGTCAGATCTAAATGCAAACAGTCTTTTGACTTGTTGCATTACAACTTTGGCTAAATGAAGATTATAAACAAGGACAACAGAACTGTTTATAGTATACATTTACACATTTACAGCACAAGTTCAGGTTATCTTGCATGATTTGAGTATTTCCATGTTGGAGACTTCTTTTCTTTTCTTCCTTCAGCTGTGTAAAAAAGCCTAACATTGGATATACAAGGTGTTCACCTACAGGTGAAACTATATTCTACTTTCCATCAAAGTAATTAGAGTTCATATGCTTGCTTGATAATGTAAACTACATTTTCATTGTTTAATTATTTACTTTGATTTATGTGACAGATAAACAGAACTTTAGAGGATTTTTAACAGGCGTAAAATATTAAAGCCTTAGCAGCAGAACATCTCACACTTTGTCTTAAGCAACCCTGAATAAACAAACATTGTATTGACCTCATTAACTTAAACCGATATGGGTGGTTAGCTGTGTGTTGTCTAAACAAACTGTCTGCAAACAGACTAGACGCAATGTTGTCTTTCCCTCTCTCCCTTTCTCTCTCACTCTTGTGTATTAGGGACAGGGCCTAGGAATGTATATTGTTTTGTATATTTCCATCATTGGTTCAATGAACAGCAATTTCCCTCCCCCTTATCTTAAATGTTTTCATGCACTGTAATTTTTAAGGATGAAGCTACTTGTCATTTCCTCCTTGAGTTCCTTATTTATATTATTAGGTTTCCAAGCACAAAGTGTTGCTTAGAATTATGACATCATATGCTAGCTATGTAGACCCGAACCTGTCTTGTGAAAGATACGTTTTTTTCCCACATCACACTCAAATATTTATATGGACAAATCATACTCCAAATGCATTCTTATTCTCGAAAGAATCATTTGAAGTATGATTTGTCCATATAGATATTTGAGTTTTTTTCATACAAATCTTTGAAGTTGCTTTTAACCAGCTAGTTTGATGTTTATGACCTTATTTGTTTGTTTTTTAAGTTAAAGTTGTTGTGTTCCTCAATAAGAGATGTGTTGTCTGTAATTCACAACGTCTCAGCGGGTTTGAAAGGCATTTTTGTTGTTAACGTTGTGTAGTCTTTCCATGCATATACAAAAAAAAAAAAACATTTATAGGAGCATTATGCCACTAACAATGATTCTATATGCTCATCATCATTTGAAACTTTTTAAGTTAGCAGCTACAGGGAATGTGTTCTAGTCAGTGAGAGCCAAAATGGGGAAGTCAGGGAATAAGGCAATGCTTTAAAAAGATCAAGTGAAAAGCTCGAGATCAAGAACAAAAACAAGGTCGACACACAGAAATCAAGGCTATTATTCCCCACCTGTAAAACCCCATTGGACAAGTCACGAGCTCAAGTCACCGTTGCTTCGTCTCCATATGCATCGAGTGATCTTAAGGGATGCTTAACTAAAGTACTCATCATCTTCATGGTATAGCCTCCAATACAAACGCTCACCCAGGTTTGCTGGTCAAATCCCCCCAAAACACACACGCGCCGTGGGGACACATTTGGACATTCTCACAATCAGCATTAATGTCTTTTTGCTTTGTCTCCTCCTTCAACACTGATGCTGATGAAATTATGACTTTATTCACAAAAAGGGTGCCGAGACCGGTTTTAGTATTTGCAAAGAAAGACTTATATAACTAACTAAATATCCCTCAGGGCTCCAGGTTAGCATAAAAGTGTGACAGAGGATCATCTAAGACACAGGTGGAGAAAGAAGAAAGGGATCGACTGTGGTAAGACCTCTTGCTCTCTAAATGTTTTAGGAGAAATTAGAAATAATAATAATTCAGTGTTGCTTGAAACACAGTAAGATGATTTTGCTGCTAAGACTTCAATTTTTTATGTCTGTGGAGAAGCTTCAATCTTTTTGTTTATCTGTCACATAAATAAAAGTAAATTATTCAACAATGATCAGTGATCATCCAGCAAGCATATGAACTCTAATCACTTTAAAAGAAAAGTAGAATATAGTTTCACTCTTGGGTAAACACCTTGTATATCCAATGTTAGGCTTTTTTATACAGCTGAAGAAAGAAAAGAAAAGAAGTATCCAACATGGAAATACTCCAATCTAGCAAGATAACCTGAACTTGTACTGTAAATGTATAAATGTATACTATAAACAGTTCTGTTGTCCTTGTTTACAATCTTAATTTATCCAAAATTGTAATGCAGAGAGTCCAAATCAGACTGTTTGCATTTCAATCTGACTGCGTAACGCTGACACATGTGCTACAAAACCCTGAAATGACATCACAGATCCAAAAATGCTACTTAACATCGCAAATCATTAATCTGGAAATAGCTCTCAGAGTTCAGGGTTACATCTTCAAACTCTTTCTCTTATTTTACTGTGATACAACACAGCACCAAATAGTCACTTTTGAAGGTTTGGTCCCAGTGAATGTTTTGGAAGGACCACATGCAGAAGCTGAAGTACAACACTTGAGTTAATGTGCTGAGTTACATCCAAACTCTTTTTTTCATGACAAATGAAATGGTGGATTGATGGATGGAGTTTGGCTGTTGTTGCTAACAGAGATGAACTGTGTGATGTTTCCAGTTGTGTCTTACTGTGAGAGTCAGTTAACCCAGAGCCATGCGTCTCGCCGTGTTGACTGGCATTCTTCTTCTGGTGGTAGTGCAGTACGCTGGAGTCGGTAAGAACCACACAGACACAAATACACCAGAATGAAAGCAGGAACCCAAAACTGACAAACTCGTTTCTACATCACAGGAAATGCAAATCTGAACAGGATTAGAAACATCTGCCGTTCCAAGTATCCAGTCACACCATGTAAAGTACATGGATGGTACCGCTTAAATTCCCAACGCTGTATGAAGGTGTTCAACTTTGCGAGAACCTTCCGCAGTGCCCATGTAATCAAAACCCACTCTCAAATCAGATTACAATTACTACTATAATACTTTGAATATCACCTCATCGTGTTCATCGTGTTGATGAAAAGTAATTGTGTTCATTCTGTCAATTTCAGGGGTTCTGTCGCCAACTACGTGCCCAAATGGTATCAATTCATAACATCACAGAATATGATAGAGTGCTGTGCAGGCTGGTCAGGAACTCCCATATTAAGTACCACTACTGGTTGGGGGCAATGAGGAGAAGAGTAAGTAGCAAACTCATCAGATTAATCAGAATACAGCAGTGGATGTGAAAGAAATTTGAGTGATCATTACAAATTTGCTGATTATATCAGCTATGGTAAACAATCACTACATTAACATTCTTAACTCACTTCTTAATCTGCAGGGTGTGTGGAGGTGGCAAGATAGAACACATGTGACCTTCAGTAGATGGGCGCGGGGCCAGCCAGACAACTGGATGTTCAGGGAGAACTGCATGGAAATGAATTTTAGATGTAAGTCACCAGAAAACATAGAAGAGGAGTTTGACTGCCTAACAGAGGATGAAGAAGCTGAAGATCATTTTAAGAGTTCCACAATAGAAAATAAACCTTATAATTCTGAGATCTCCAAGGTGATTGCTTTCAAAGGCCAATGTCACTGCTCTGAGCCTCTGGAGTCATTTTAGAAAAATTGTTTTTCAATCAATTTACTTTTTATCTTTCAAAAAAGCCACACATGACTTTCAATGACAAAACCATCAACCACTGGTTGTTCTCAAAAGTCTGAAAATGAGACTTGGTGGGAGGAAATTCCTCCAAAGATATTTCTTGAGGGACTTCACCCCCACAGAATTCAGATCCTGAAAAACGCTCTTGAGTCTTTCAAACTCCTCTCCAGTGTTGTGTTGTTATCGTTTGTTTCAGAGTTTCACAAAGACTTTTGCCAAACAACCAAAAGCAAACCATTTTTTGGGATCTTTTTGGAGTTATAAGTCATGGCAGAAATGTTCAGATTTTCCCAAGATAAACTTTGACATCCTCTCTAATCATGGATTTTTGAAGGCATTAAGGAACAAATTAAAATCAAACTCTGTGAAACATTGTTTGAGGAAAATGTTCCAAAGGAAATATGACTTTCTGCGATTCTAACATTCCTGAATGTGATGTGTTCTGTTTTCCAGGGTGGGGAAGATGGAACGACGAAAACTGTGGCAGTCGGAGGCGCTTTCTGTGTTCCAAGAGGATGTAAACGTCATCAGAATGTCGACATTTTAATTCAGTGTTGACAAGCAGTTGACAAGCAATAAAGCTTCAGCATCAGCAAACATGTTCTCAGTTCTTTTTTGATGGTGGAGGTTCTTACTGTACATGTGCCAAAATGGTGGACAGGGTGTGAATGGGATTAGGGGTTTTCTACAGATTACCAATTTACTCAGAAAAAGCAGCTCAAATATTTGCCTTTATGTGCAACCATTTTCCAAAAATATCAGAATATTTAGTCTACAACATTTGTATATCTACATCACAAAATATACACAAATCCTTTAAGTATGGTGTTGCTGTCACCCCAGCTGAAAACAAACATACAGTGCATTAGAATCAAACAATCCTGAATATGACAGTGAACTTGAGTGTTTGGAAGAGAAAGTTCAGATACAGCTTTGTCTCGTTGTTTTTTGCAGTATAATGGCAGCGGTGAAAAACAACTCAAAGTTTTGTTTCCGCGATTCAGAAATAAGAAACTAATATGAAATGACACTAAATCCAAATATCCATTTTACATTTGAGGTTTGAGAGGTTGGGATGTGGAGAAGTGTCAATATTTTTTGATGAGTCCTTTGAATTTAATCCCTGTGAGCTCATCAGATGTAGAATGATGATGATGTGTGTTTGTGTGTGTGTGTGTGTGTGTGTGTGTGTGTTTGGACACAGTGATGCCCCACTGTAATGCAGCAGACGCATGTGCAATACATATAACATGCATGCGTGCAACCAGTTTCCACATTTAACTCAGTTAGAAGAAAGTGGTCATGAGGAGTTGAGTTGTATTATTGTTTTCTTTAGTTTCATCATTAAAGAAAACTATTGCAGCCTGCTTGTGAGGTGCAGATGTCACGTTTAGAGTAGGAAATGTATTTCCTTCAACATAATGTCAATAATAGGGGTTTTCTCATGTGTGATGGGCATGATTATATTCATTTCTATTCAACTGTGCTTGCTCATGAAGATTTGTCTATGTGTAAACTATGATGATGTTCACAGGGAGGGCTCAGAGCAGAAGGCTCAGTGAGGGGCTCCAACAGGGCTAATGTTTAACTTACAAGATCGGATAAGATGATCCTTTGTTCGTCCCACAGCGGGGAGGTTCACCTGTTGCAATGGCAGGGTGGATCGTGCAAGGCAATAAAGAGCATTGTGATGGGATGGGAGCCTGGCAAAGTAAAAAGCCTGTCAAGGGGACACCTGTACTAAGAGGGAAGTTTTCCGGGACAATGAGTGTATGAATGACTGAAAACTATATATTGCACATTGGGGATATTCCACTGGAGATCATTAGACTGGGTGTGCTAGGAGAGGAAACCTTGCCACTGTCATTAGATCCTTCCCCACCCAGGCCCTCAACTTCGCCTTCAAGGAAAAAGTACAAGAAGATCTTCCTGGAGGAGTGAACTGGCCTGTGCACCAACCAGACACCAACACAAAGGAGGGGACACACACATTGAACAGTATATATTGAAGGGAAACCCAAGGTTCGGGGCTCATGTATGGATGTGTAGATAGCTAACTGGTTGCAGTCTGTGGACCACTGAAGCACATGAGACCTCGGCTGAGAACATGACATCTCAGCTGAGTCAGTCAATACTGTATCACAACTTTAACCTCTACTGCTTAATAAACAGCTTAAGTGTGACCTCTCTACTCACTCGACCTCACTACTTGAAGTCCTTCTTGCCGGCCTGAAGAAGTACTCTGAACACCACATGTATTATGTGGGTTTAACAGTGTTTTGATCACCAGTGATTACTATGCAGCAATATCTGCAAATCGCCAGTAGGTGTCAGTATGGCTTCACGAGTGGATGGGCGTTACGAGGGAATAACGAGTAGCAGGTCTTTTTTGCAGACAGTTTGTTCAGACAACACACAGCTAACCGCCCATATCGGTTTAAGTTAATGACGTCAATGTAAAGTCAATACAACGTTAGCGGAGAAACAGGGTTTAGTCATCGTGTCATTGAGACACTCTACCACTCTACCACTCAAACTCAGAGGGGAATCCTGCTGTCTGGGTACCAAATAAGTATTAACAGAGGGTCGACAGCGAGCCGGCGTGTTAGAGGTGCAGCAGCATACGACCACAGCTGTTTAGACATGCAAGAAGACATTGTTCTGTGTTGCTCTTTCTCTTGAATATTATCGTTTTGTATTTAAATGAAATAAAATGACAACAAAATGAATCAAGTCATATATACTCTAATTGTAATAACTCCAACAGGTCGCTCAGGAGCTACCAGTAGCTCGCCACCCGTTTCAGGGTAGCCTGCAAAAGGTTTGGAGAATACATACATTTGACAACACAACGTCACTTGGTAAAGCTCTTTAAATTTCTAGCCCCTGCTGCCGAGGTGCCTGAGCAAGGCACCGAACCCTCAATTGCTCCCCCCTCTGCGAAGGGTGGTAATGTAATGTAAGTCGCTTTGGTTAAAACCGTCTGCCAAATAATCGTTATGTAATGACACAATGACTAAACCCTGTTTCTCAGCTAACGTTGTATTGACTTTACATTGACGTGATTTACTTAAACCAATATGGGTGGTGTCTGAACAAAGTGTCTGCAAACAGACTTGAGGAATTTTTGTCTCTCTTATGTTTTCATGCACTGTAATTTTTAAGGATGAAGCTACTTGTAAATTCCTCCTTGAGTTCTTTATATATATTATTAGGGGTCCAAGTACAAAGCGAAATTTTAGAATTATGACATCATATGATAGCAATGTAGATACAAACTTTTGTCATAAAATATACTTTTTTTCCATACAATCCCTCCAATGAACTTTGAAGAATTAGAATTCCTTTGAAATGTGATTTGTCCGTATAATTATTTTTTCATAAGAATCTTTGAAATTGCTTTAAATTAGCTAGTTTAATTTTTATGACCTAATTTGTGTTTTTGAAATTAAAGTTCTTGTGTTCCTCAATAAGAGCTGTATTTCCTGTAATTCCCAACTTATCAGCAGGTTTGAAAGGTATTTCTCCATCAAAAAAGTCTTTCTGTGCAAATACTAAAACAAGTCTCACCAGTTGTTTAAATTCTAAATCTATTTGTGACTGTATGGTTCTTTCCGACTCCAGCGTACTGCACTAACACCACAATAAGAATGCCAGTCAACACGCTGAGACGCATGGCGCTGGGTTAACTGACTCTCACAGAAAACTGGAAACATCACACAGTTCGTCTCTGTTAGCAACAACAGCCAAACTCCATCCATTTTTTGATTTTTTTTTAGGGTTTTGTAGCTCTTGTGCCAGCATGATGTAGTCAGATCTAAATGCAAACAGTCTTTTGACTTGTTGCATTACAACTTTGGCTAAATGAAGATTATAAACAAGGACAACAGAACTGTTTATAGTATACATTTACACATTTACAGTACAAGTTCAGGTTATCTTGCATGATTTGAGTATTTCCATGTTGGAGACTTCTTTTCTTTTCTTCCTTCAGCTGTATAAAAAAGCCTAACATTGGATATACAAGGTGTTCACCTACAGGTGAAACTATATTCTACTTTCCATCAAAGTAATTAGAGTTCATATGCTTGCTTGATAATGTAAACTACATTTTCATTGTTTAATTATTTACTTTGATTTATGTGACAGATAAACAGAACTTTAGAGGGATTTCAACAGGCGTAAAATATTAAAGCCTTAGCAGCAGAACATCTCACACTTTGTCTTAAGCAACCCTGAATAAACAAACATTGTATTGACCTCATTAACTTAAACCGATATGGGTGGTTAGCTGTGTGTTGTCTAAACAAACTGTCTGCAAACAGACTAGACGCAATGTTGTCTTTCCCTCTCTCCCTTTCTCTCTCACTCTTGTGTATTAGGGACAGGGCCTAGGAATGTATATTGTTTTGTATATTTCCATCATTGGTTCAATGAACAGCAATTTCCCTCCCCCTTATCTTAAATGTTTTCATGCACTGTAATTTTTAAGGATGAAGCTACTTGTCATTTCCTCCTTGAGTTCCTTATTTATATTATTAGGTTTCCAAGCACAAAGTGTTGCTTAGAATTATGACATCATATGCTAGCTATGTAGACCCGAACCTGTCTTGTGAAAGATACGTTTTTTTCCCACATCACACTCAAATATTTATATGGACAAATCATACTCCAAATGCATTCTTATTCTCGAAAGAATCATTTGAAGTATGATTTGTCCATATAGATATTTGAGTTTTTTTCATACAAATCTTTGAAGTTGCTTTTAACCAGCTAGTTTGATGTTTATGACCTTATTTGTTTGTTTTTTAAGTTAAAGTTGTTGTGTTCCTCAATAAGAGATGTGTTGTCTGTAATTCACAACGTCTCAGCGGGTTTGAAAGGCATTTTTGTTGTTAACGTTGTGTAGTCTTTCCATGCATATACAAAAAAACAAACATTTATAGGAGCATTATGCCACTAACAATGATTCTATATGCTCATCATCATTTGAAACTTTTTAAGTTAGCAGCTACAGGGAATGTGTTCTAGTCAGTGAGAGCCAAAATGGGGAAGTCAGGGAATAAGGCAATGCTTTAAAAAGATCAAGTGAAAAGCTCGAGATCAAGAACAAAAACAAGGTCGACACACAGAAATCAAGGCTATTATTCCCCACCTGTAAAACCCCATTGGACAAGTCACGAGCTCAAGTCACCGTTGCTTCGTCTCCATCTTAAGTGATGCTAAACTAAAGTACTAATCATCTTCATGGTATAGCCTCCAATACAAACGCTCACCCAGGTTTGCTGGTCAAATCCCCCCAAAACACACACGCGCCGTGGGGACACATTTGGACATTCTCACAATCAGCATTAATGTCTTTTTGCTTTGTCTCCTCCTTCAACACTGATGCTGATGAAATTATGACTTTATTCACAAAAAGGGTGCCGAGACCGGTTTTAGTATTTGCAAAGAAAGACTTATATAACTAACTAAATATCCCTCAGGGCTCCAGGTTAGCATAAAAGTGTGACAGAGGATCATCTAAGACACAGGTGGAGGAAGAAGAAAGGGATCGACTGTGGTAAGACCTCTTGCTCTCTAAATGTTTTAGGAGAAATTAGAAATAATAATAATTCAGTGTTGCTTGAAACACAGTAAGATGATTTTGCTGCTAAGACTTCAATTTTTTATGTCTGTGGAGAAGCTTCAATCTTTTTGTTTATCTGTCACATAAATAAAAGTAAATTATTCAACAATGATCAGTGATCATCCAGCAAGCATATGAACTCTAATCACTTTAAAAGAAAAGTAGAATATAGTTTCACTCTTGGGTAAACACCTTGTATATCCAATGTTAGGCTTTTTTATACAGCTGAAGAAAGAAAAGAAAAGAAGTATCCAACATGGAAATACTCCAATCTAGCAAGATAACCTGAACTTGTACTGTAAATGTATAAATGTATACTATAAACAGTTCTGTTGTCCTTGTTTACAATCTTAATTTATCCAAAATTGTAATGCAGAGAGTCCAAATCAGACTGTTTGCATTTCAATCTGACTGCGTAACGCTGACACATGTGCTACAAAACCCTGAAATGACATCACAGATCCAAAAATGCTACTTAACATCGCAAATCATTAATCTGGAAATAGCTCTCAGAGTTCAGGGTTACATCTTCAAACTCTTTCTCTTATTTTACTGTGATACAACACAGCACCAAATAGTCACTTTTGAAGGTTTGGTCCCAGTGAATGTTTTGGAAGGACCACATGCAGAAGCTGAAGTACAACACTTGAGTTAATGTGCTGAGTTACATCCAAACTCTTTTTTTCATGACAAATGAAATGGTGGATTGATGGATGGAGTTTGGCTGTTGTTGCTAACAGAGATGAACTGTGTGATGTTTCCAGTTGTGTCTTACTGTGAGAGTCAGTTAACCCAGAGCCATGCGTCTCGCCGTGTTGACTGGCATTCTTCTTCTGGTGGTAGTGCAGTACGCTGGAGTCGGTAAGAACCACACAGACACAAATACACCAGAATGAAAGCAGGAACCCAAAACTGACAAACTCGTTTCTACATCACAGGAAATGCAAATCTGAACAGGATTAGAAACATCTGCCGTTCCAAGTATCCAGTCACACCATGTAAAGTACATGGATGGTACCGCTTAAATTCCCAACGCTGTATGAAGGTGTTCAACTTTGCGAGAACCTTCCGCAGTGCCCATGTAATCAAAACCCACTCTCAAATCAGATTACAATTACTACTATAATACTTTGAATATCACCTCATCGTGTTCATCGTGTTGATGAAAAGTAATTGTGTTCATTCTGTCAATTTCAGGGGTTCTGTCGCCAACTACGTGCCCAAATGGTATCAATTCATAACATCACAGAATATGATAGAGTGCTGTGCAGGCTGGTCAGGAACTCCCATATTAAGTACCACTACTGGTTGGGGGCAATGAGGAGAAGAGTAAGTAGCAAACTCATCAGATTAATCAGAATACAGCAGTGGATGTGAAAGAAATTTGAGTGATCATTACAAATTTGCTGATTATATCAGCTATGGTAAACAATCACTACATTAACATTCTTAACTCACTTCTTAATCTGCAGGGTGTGTGGAGGTGGCAAGATAGAACACATGTGACCTTCAGTAGATGGGCGCGGGGCCAGCCAGACAACTGGATGTTCAGGGAGAACTGCATGGAAATGAATTTTAGATGTAAGTCACCAGAAAACATAGAAGAGGAGTTTGACTGCCTAACAGAGGATGAAGAAGCTGAAGATCATTTTAAGAGTTCCACAATAGAAAATAAACCTTATAATTCTGAGATCTCCAAGGTGATTGCTTTCAAAGGCCAATGTCACTGCTCTGAGCCTCTGGAGTCATTTTAGAAAAATTGGTTTTCAATCAATTTACTTTTTATCTTTCAAAAAAGCCACACATGACTTTCAATGACAAAACCATCAACCACTGGTTGTTCTCAAAAGTCTGAAAATGAGACTTGGTGGGAGGAAATTCCTCCAAAGATATTTCTTGAGGGACTTCACCCCCACAGAATTCAGATCCTGAAAAACGCTCTTGAGTCTTTCAAACTCCTCTCCCGTGTTGTGTTGTTATCGTTTGTTTCAGAGTTTCACAAAGACTTTTGCCAAACAACCAAAAGCAAACCATTTTTTGGGATCTTTTTGGAGTTATAAGTCATGGCAGAAATGTTCAGATTTTCCCAAGATAAACTTTGACATCCTCTCTAATCATGGATTTTTGAAGGCATTAAGGAACAAATTAAAATCAAACTCTGTGAAACATTGTTTGAGGAAAATGTTCCAAAGGAAATATGACTTTCTGCGATTCTAACATTCCTGAATGTGATGTGTTCTGTTTTCCAGGGTGGGGAAGATGGAACGACGAAAACTGTGGCAGTCGGAGGCGCTTTCTGTGTTCCAAGAGGATGTAAACGTCATCAGAATGTCGACATTTTAATTCAGTGTTGACAAGCAGTTGACAAGCAATAAAGCTTCAGCATCAGCAAACATGTTCTCAGTTCTTTTTTGATGGTGGAGGTTCTTACTGTACATGTGCCAAAATGGTGGACAGGGTGTGAATGGGATTAGGGGTTTTCTACAGATTACCAATTTACTCAGAAAAAGCAGCTCAAATATTTGCCTTTATGTGCAACCATTTTCCAAAAATATCAGAATATTTAGTCTACAACATTTTTATATCTACATCACAAAATATACACAAATCCTTTAAGTATGGTGTTGCTGTCACCCCAGCTGAAAACAAACATACAGTGCATTAGAATCAAACAATCCTGAATATGACAGTGAACTTGAGTGTTTGGAAGAGAAAGTTCAGATACAGCTTTGTCTCGTTGTTTTTTGCAGTATAATGGCAGCGGTGAAAAACAACTCAAAGTTTTGTTTTCGCGATTCAGAAATAAGAAACTAATATGAAATGACACTAAATCCAAATATCCATTTTACATTTGAGGTTTGAGAGGTTGGGATGTGGAGAAGTGTCAATATTTTTTGATGAGTCCTTTGAATTTAATCCCTGTGAGCTCATCAGATGTAGAATGATGATGATGTGTGTTTGTGTGTGTGTGTGTGTGTGTGTTTGGACACAGTGATGCCCCACTGTAATGCAGCAGACGCATGTGCAATACATATAACATGCATGCGTGCAACCAGTTTCCACATTTAACTCAGTTAGAAGAAAGTGGTCATGAGGAGTTGAGTTGTATTATTGTTTTCTTTAGTTTCATCATTAAAGAAAACTATTGCAGCCTGCTTGTGAGGTGCAGATGTCACGTTTAGAGTAGGAAATGTATTTCCTTCAACATAATGTCAATAATAGGGGTTTTCTCATGTGTGATGGGCATGATTATATTCATTTCTATTCAACTGTGCTTGCTCATGAAGATTTGTCTATGTGTAAACTATGATGATGTTCACAGGGAGGGCTCAGAGCAGAAGGCTCAGTGAGGGGCTCCAACAGGGCTAATGTTTAACTTACAAGATCGGATAAGATGATCCTTTGTTCGTCCCACAGCGGGGAGGTTCACCTGTTGCAATGGCAGGGTGGATCGTGCAAGGCAATAAAGAGCATTGTGATGGGATGGGAGCCTGGCAAAGTAAAAAGCCTGTCAAGGGGACACCTGTACTAAGAGGGAAGTTTTCCGGGACAATGAGTGTATGAATGACTGAAAACTATATATTGCACATTGGGGATATTCCACTGGAGATCATTAGACTGGGTGTGCTAGGAGAGGAAACCTTGCCACTGTCATTAGATCCTTCCCCACCCAGGCCCTCAACTTCGCCTTCAAGGAAAAAGTACAAGAAGATCTTCCTGGAGGAGTGAACTGGCCTGTGCACCAACCAGACACCAACACAAAGGAGGGGACACACACATTGAACAGTATATATTGAAGGGAAACCCAAGGTTCGGGGCTCATGTATGGATGTGTAGATAGCTAACTGGTTGCAGTCTGTGGACCACTGAAGCACATGAGACCTCGGCTGAGAACATGACATCTCAGCTGAGTCAGTCAATACTGTATCACAACTTTAACCTCTACTGCTTAATAAACAGCTTAAGTGTGACCTCTCTACTCACTCGACCTCACTACTTGAAGTCCTTCTTGCCGGCCTGAAGAAGTACTCTGAACACCACATGTATTATGTGGGTTTAACAGTGTTTTGATCACCAGTGATTACTATGCAGCAATATCTGCAAATCGCCAGTAGGTGTCAGTATGGCTTCACGAGTGGATGGGCGTTACGAGGGAATAACCTACGGTGGCCGAGAACCGCCACCGCTGCAAATAAAAGAAGCGCTGCAAAAATAAAAAAGCTGGTGTGCAAAAATAAAAAGCTGGTGCAAAAATAAAAAAGGCGATGCAAATAAAAGAAAGCCTGCGAAAAAGTCGGTGCAAAAATAAAAACGGTGATGCATATAAAAAAGCCACAACGGAAGTGGGTTACCGGGGACTGTTTTTGCCGATGCACCTGTGTGAGTAGAAGACGACGCCGACGCACCTGTGTGAGGAGAAGAAGACGGCGACGACGACGAGAAGAAACTACGAATAGGAAAACGAACTAGAAAGTAAGTGAACATGATAGTGTTTAATGTCGCTACGTGTACTTTTTAATGTGTTATTTGGTTAGGCCAGGTAACCCCAGGTTTCAAGGTGAACTGGAGAATGCCGGTGTATTGTTAGCTTCGGCTAACACGGGGAGACCACTAACGAGAGTTGAAGCAACTGACGGCTACAGCTTATTACTATCGTTGTTGTTGTTGCTTGTATCATTAATAGTCATGCTAACAATAATCTAAGGCGTGGGTAACAATAGTTATTTGGATGAATGTGTAGTTAAAGCTGTGTGAGGTGGCCAGGGACTTTTGTGAAAATACCATGACCATAATGTCAGATTGAGGTATTGAACGGACGGCTAAAATGTTCATGCAATTTAAGTTCAAAGCATTTTAAATTACAGTAAATGTTGCAGTGTCCTGGCCTACACATATTTTACAAACTTCAATATTTATGTTCAAATTTGTTCAGCTCTAGTTCTGTCAATCAAATTTGAAGTGCTCACTGATATATTGTTTTTTACTTCCAGATATGGGAACCTGCAGATGGAGAGTCAAGCACTGATTCAGCAGCTCTGGTAATTGTAGCTCTGAAACATAGTCTATCGTTCACACTTAGCCTTGTCTGAAAATATTGTCACACAATCAAGGCTTAAACTACTTAAAAGAATGTGTCACACTCTGACCTAGAGATCCATGTTTGTGTACATTATATTAAACATTTCATTTATTTTTTTTTGTATTGCAAATAGACTGTTGTCAACACCGCACATTTTTATTGTATTTGATATCAGGAATGTGCTTGCAGCTTCAGCTTGTTTCTTTAAATAAAAAATAAATAAAAAAACTACAGACTGTTCTTTTTTTTTTTTTTAAGATTTTTTCAGGCATAGACAACTTTATTACAGACATTTGTACGTTGCTTTGGACAAAAGCCTCTGCCAAATGACAGGGGAGAGAGGAAAATGACAGCAGCAATATACAGCAGCAGCAAATACGACGCATAAAAAGAAGTTTGTTTTGGTGTTGTCACAACACAAATATGTCCCTAAATTTTTTACAGACCAGCCATGTTTTTCAGGGTGATGTAGTTCTCTACAGCTGATTCCCACTGCAAAGGAGCTCTTACACCACTCTGTCGTTGCAGTTCTCCAAAAAGAGTTTCATGCTCATCCCCAGCAGGAGTTGCTGGCACTGGCATGATGCTGGTGATGTGGTTCAGGGTTTGGGCAGATGCTGGGAAACCACAATTGCTAGGAGCAAGTACAGGAAAGTGTTTACACTGAGCAACACATCAATTAAGTTTCACTTTCATGGTCATTACAATTATCTCCAGAGTTTCTTACAGGACAAGGATGCAGAGACCCAAAGACAAGCAATGATCTTAGGTTAAACTAAGTATCAAATATTAGAGAAAGCATTGCACATGAGGGAAAACTTTATTGTGAATCTTAAATTTTATAATCAAAATGTTACAAAATATTTTCAAGTGCATTCAAGTACACACATTTTAGAGCACCACATTATTTCAGTTTTTACGTAATTAATAATAAATAAGGTGACTCCAGGAGGTGAACTTTGTGTTTGCAGGGCTGCCATTGAAGAGATGCCTCTCCCTCAAGTCACTGAACAGATCCATCCAAAATTGGCTCCTAGATAGAAAACACAAATTCATCCAGGTCATCGTTCTTCAAGAGGTTTAGATTAATGTACAAGTCCACTTACTACTGACTCATGCCTTTTGGAGATTTCACTACAATATACCCTTTCCTTTAAAAAGCACAGCAATATACATTAAACTGAGAAATAATATAAATGCATACAGCAAATACAATAATCCAGGGTCAAGTAAAACATAAATGAATTAAAAGTGACAGAAACCTTTGTTTCCGGAACCAGCTTTCAATCCACTGGTTGGATGTTGAAGTGCCATACATGTGGCTTTAAGCTCCTGCAAACTCGTCTGCATGCTCTGATCTCATGGTACATTGAATGGCGGCCATTATTCCATTTTCAGTGCCGCAATCTGTGCAGAGCCGCTTTGGAAAAACTCCATGCTCAACTACACAGTTGATGTAGTTTTGAGCAATTACTGAAGGGTCGTTGTTCGTCTTTCCACAATTCAGCCACATAATTTTTCTGGAGAAGCCATCAATGCAGCCACTTATGCCAATTCCAAAAGGTTTTAATTTATTATACCCATCAACGTGCCAGGTTTCATTTGGTCCCATTGAATGATATGCCCTTCGAACAAATCTACGTCTGCAGCGATTCTCTGTTCCACATGGATCCAGCTCTGCCATTAGGTGCATCGCATCGTCTTGTCTGACGACAAGAGAGTGTTTCCGTTTCAGAATCTGCCACATCGCTCTATACCCTAAAAGCTGGCCTGATCCCTTTAGCTCCTCGGAAATAGCTGCCTGCACAGTAGCAATTGGAGTGTAGTTGATCCTTCTGGTCAGGCTTGCATGTTTTAGTCTTTTTTGTAGATTGCGAAAACTGACTGATATGTTGTGTTTGGTTTTCAGTAAGTCCACTATTATTTCATAACTATGGCCCTCTGTGAAATATTTTTGGATAAGTTCATCCACTGGAGTACTAGCTTCAGGACCTGAGGGGTAGGACGGAGGACACTATATTAGAGGCTAAATGATGAACTGCATAATGAACATTTTCAATTTTTACAGAGAGGTGAATAAATGAGATTGTTAAGATTATCATGTGTGGGTGACATGGTAGTTAGTGATTAGAGTTATTGAGGAATCAAGCTATTCAATGCACTCGTTAAAGTTAATTAATTGAAAATGTCTTTATATAAAAGTAGCATAGTGCAAAACACTCAAAATTGTTGCATAGGATTTTTTTACAGGGATCAGTAGCCTACTAGACTAAGAAACTTTCTTAATTTTTCATGTCTTCAAATTCATTGTATTCCACATGCCTCTGTTATGGATTTCACCATATGAAGTGGTATATTCATGACTAACAGACAGTATATTCTCTGAAAAAGCATAGCAATCCATCATGTTTAAGAACCTCATTAACTGTCAGAAAGAAATGTACCTTCATCTTGAAGACTCCTTAGGAACCTGACATTTCTACAGCATGAGCCACAATATACCAGGACGGATGGAAGGTTCACCCCACAGAATGGACAAAACATGACCTGGTAAATGACAAAGCAAAAACAGTCAAGTTTAGGATTCAATCTGACATTATGGTCATGGTTCTTTCTCAAAGGTCCCTGGCCACCCCACACAGCTTAAACTTCACATTCATCCACATAACTTCTGTTACCCACGCCTTAGATTATTGTTAGCATGATTATTAATGATACAAACAACAACAACGACAGTAATAAGCTGTCTTCACTGTAGATAGTCACCACAAGACGAGCTCACTCACAGAGTCACAGTCAGATGTTGGTCCAGAAAGTGTGTCTCCAATGCTGCTGAAGCTGTTTGAATCTGAAGCTACTTAAATAAATGAGTGTGATGGCATCACGCTAACAAAACGATGTCATCCAATAACTCAAACTCCAGCTATGATGTCAAACTGACATCTGGCCGGACTCGTTAGTGGTCTCCCCGTGTTAGCCGAAGCTAACAATACACCGGCATTCTCCAGTTCAACTTCAAACCTGGGGTTACCTGGCCTAACCAAATAACACATTAAAAAGTACACGTAGCGACATTAAACACTATCATGGTCACTTACTTTCTAGTTCGTTTTCCTATTCGTAGTTTCTTCTCGTCGTCGTCGCCGTCTTCTTCTCCTCACACAGGTGCGTCGGCGTCGTCTTCTACTCACACAGGTGCATCGGCAAAAACAGTCCCCGGTAACCCACTTCCGTTGTGGCTTTTTTATTTGCATCACCTTTTTTATTTTTGCACCGACTTTTTTATTTTTGCAGACTTTCTTTTATTTGCAGTAGCGTTTCTTTTTTGCAGACTTTCTTTTATTTGCATCGCCTTTTTTATTTTTGCACCAGCTTTTTTATTTTTGCACACCAGCTTTTTTATTTTTGCAGCGCTTCTTTTATTTGCAGCGGTGGCGGTTCTCGGCCACCGTAAATAACGAGTAACAGGTCTTTTTTGCAGACAGTTTGTTCAGACAACACACAGCTAACCGCCCATATCGGTTTAAGTTAATGACGTCAATGTAAAGTCAATACAACGTTAGCGGAGAAACAGGGTTTAGTCATCGTGTCATTGAGACACTCTACCACTCTACCACTCAAACTCAGAGGGGAATCCTGCTGTCTGGGTACCAAATAAGTATTAACAGAGGGTCGACAGCGAGCCGGCGTGTTAGAGGTGCAGCAGCATACGACCACAGCTGTTTAGACATGCAAGAAGACATTGTTCTGTGTTGCTCTTTCTCTTGAATATTATCGTTTTGTATTTAAATGAAATAAAATGACAACAAAATGAATCAAGTCATATATACTCTAATTGTAATAACTCCAACAGGTCGCTCAGGAGCTACCAGTAGCTCGCCACCCGTTTCAGGGTAGCCTGCAAAAGGTTTGGAGAATACATACATTTGACAACACAACGTCACTTGGTAAAGCTCTTTAAATTTCTAGCCCCTGCTGCCGAGGTGCCTGAGCAAGGCACCGAACCCTCAATTGCTCCCCCCTCTGCGAAGGGTGGTAATGTAATGTAAGTCGCTTTGGTTAAAACCGTCTGCCAAATAATCGTTATGTAATGACACAATGACTAAACCCTGTTTCTCAGCTAACGTTGTATTGACTTTACATTGACGTGATTTACTTAAACCAATATGGGTGGTGTCTGAACAAAGTGTCTGCAAACAGACTTGAGGAATTTTTGTCTCTCTTATGTTTTCATGCACTGTAATTTTTAAGGATGAAGCTACTTGTAAATTCCTCCTTGAGTTCTTTATATATATTATTAGGGGTCCAAGTACAAAGCGAAATTTTAGAATTATGACATCATATGATAGCAATGTAGATACAAACTTTTGTCATAAAATATACTTTTTTTCCATACAATCCCTCCAATGAACTTTGAAGAATTAGAATTCCTTTGAAATGTGATTTGTCCGTATAATTATTTTTTCATAAGAATCTTTGAAATTGCTTTAAATTAGCTAGTTTAATTTTTATGACCTAATTTGTGTTTTTGAAATTAAAGTTCTTGTGTTCCTCAATAAGAGCTGTATTTCCTGTAATTCCCAACTTATCAGCAGGTTTGAAAGGTATTTCTCCATCAAAAAAGTCTTTCTGTGCAAATACTAAAACAAGTCTCACCAGTTGTTTAAATTCTAAATCTATTTGTGACTGTATGGTTCTTTCCGACTCCAGCGTACTGCACTAACACCACAATAAGAATGCCAGTCAACACGCTGAGACGCATGGCGCTGGGTTAACTGACTCTCACAGAAAACTGGAAACATCACACAGTTCGTCTCTGTTAGCAACAACAGCCAAACTCCATCCATTTTTTGATTTTTTTTTAGGGTTTTGTAGCTCTTGTGCCAGCATGATGTAGTCAGATCTAAATGCAAACAGTCTTTTGACTTGTTGCATTACAACTTTGGCTAAATGAAGATTATAAACAAGGACAACAGAACTGTTTATAGTATACATTTACACATTTACAGTACAAGTTCAGGTTATCTTGCATGATTTGAGTATTTCCATGTTGGAGACTTCTTTTCTTTTCTTCCTTCAGCTGTATAAAAAAGCCTAACATTGGATATACAAGGTGTTCACCTACAGGTGAAACTATATTCTACTTTCCATCAAAGTAATTAGAGTTCATATGCTTGCTTGATAATGTAAACTACATTTTCATTGTTTAATTATTTACTTTGATTTATGTGACAGATAAACAGAACTTTAGAGGGATTTCAACAGGCGTAAAATATTAAAGCCTTAGCAGCAGAACATCTCACACTTTGTCTTAAGCAACCCTGAATAAACAAACATTGTATTGACCTCATTAACTTAAACCGATATGGGTGGTTAGCTGTGTGTTGTCTAAACAAACTGTCTGCAAACAGACTAGACGCAATGTTGTCTTTCCCTCTCTCCCTTTCTCTCTCACTCTTGTGTATTAGGGACAGGGCCTAGGAATGTATATTGTTTTGTATATTTCCATCATTGGTTCAATGAACAGCAATTTCCCTCCCCCTTATCTTAAATGTTTTCATGCACTGTAATTTTTAAGGATGAAGCTACTTGTCATTTCCTCCTTGAGTTCCTTATTTATATTATTAGGTTTCCAAGCACAAAGTGTTGCTTAGAATTATGACATCATATGCTAGCTATGTAGACCCGAACCTGTCTTGTGAAAGATACGTTTTTTTCCCACATCACACTCAAATATTTATATGGACAAATCATACTCCAAATGCATTCTTATTCTCGAAAGAATCATTTGAAGTATGATTTGTCCATATAGATATTTGAGTTTTTTTCATACAAATCTTTGAAGTTGCTTTTAACCAGCTAGTTTGATGTTTATGACCTTATTTGTTTGTTTTTTAAGTTAAAGTTGTTGTGTTCCTCAGTAAGAGACGTATTGTCTGTAATTCACAACGTCTCAGCGGGTTTGAAAGGCATTTTTGTTGTTAACGTTGTGTAGTCTTTCCATGCATATACAAAAAAAAAAAAACATTTATAGGGGCATTATGCCACTAACAATGATTCTATATGCTCATCATCATTTGAAACTTTTTAAGTTAGCAGCTACAGGGAATGTGTTCTAGTCAGTGAGAGCCAAAATGGGGAAGTCAGGGAATAAGGCAATGCTTTAAAAAGATCAAGTGAAAAGCTCGAGATCAAGAACAAAAACAAGGTCGACACACAGAAATCAAGGCTATTATTCCCCACCTGTAAAACCCCATTGGACAAGTCACGAGCTCAAGTCACCGTTGCTTCGTCTCCATATGCATCGAGTGATCTTAAGGGATGCTTAACTAAAGTACTCATCATCTTCATGGTATAGCCTCCAATACAAACGCTCACCCAGGTTTGCTGGTCAAATCCCCCCAAAACACACACGCGCCGTGGGGACACATTTGGACATTCTCACAATCAGCATTAATGTCTTTTTGCTTTGTCTCCTCCTTCAACACTGATGCTGATGAAATTATGACTTTATTTACAAAAAGGGTGCCGAGACCGGTTTTAGTATTTGCAAAGAAAGACTTATATAACTAACTAAATATCCCTCAGGGCTCCAGGTTAGCATAAACAACACATAGCTAACCACCCATATCGGTTTAAGTTAATGACGTCAATGTAAAGTCAATGCAACGTTAGCGGAGAAACAGGGTTTAGTCATTGTGTCATTGAGACACTCTACCACTCTACCACTCAAACTCAGAGGGGAATCCTGCTGTCTGGGTACCAAATAAGTATTAACAGAGGGTCGACAGCGAGCCGGCGTGTTAGAGGTGCAGCAGCATTCGACCACAGCTGTTTGGACATGCAAGAAGACATTGTTCTGTGTTGCTCTTTCTCTTGAATATTAAAGCTTTGTATCTAAATGAGAAGCAATGACAACAAAATTAATCACATAATCTCAAATTGTAATAACCACAAAAGAGAGATGTGCAAGTGGCTGCGGGGGGGATGGAGAGGTACTTCTCTCCCAGTGGTGGATAAAGTACCTTGAAGCCGCATTTGAGTAAAAGTACAGACATCGCTTCATGGAGTAAAACTCGCCCATTAGATAAAAACTACTTGAGTGAAACTCATTTAGCTGCTGATGTTTATTATTTATCTATTTATTAATTTCTATGGCATAACAGCAATATGTGTAAGCTGCACATTCTAACACTTTATGTACCTTCACTGTGGTGAAGTGGCGCTCAACAGATGCGTTTGCACCGCAAATGAGACACGCACAGACTTGTCATTCACATTCGTAAATGATTTCAATTCCTCATGAAAATAGTATATTTCTTGCCTTTGAACGGGGCTATTTTACGCGGTCATCTAGCATGTTCTGTTAACATGGCTGAATGTTACAGTGTCATGTAACCAAACATGGCAGCAGTGGCATTTGTTGGACTGACAGTTGATTGGCTTATCAGCGTTTTGTGACAAAAGGGGTTGGATGTCTGTAGATTGGATTGGATAGAAATTTAAAGAGCTTTACCAAGTGACGTTGTGTTGTCAAATGTATGTATTCTCCGAACCTTTTGCAGGCTACCCTGAAACGGGTGGCGAGCTACTGGTAGCTCCTGAGCGACCTGTTGGAGTTATTACAATTAGAGTATATATGACTTGATTCATTTTGTTGTCATTTTATTTCATTTAAATACAAAACGATAATATTCAAGAGAAAGAGCAACACAGAACAATGTCTTCTTGCATGTTCAAACAGCTGTGGTCGTATGCTGCTGCCCCTCTAACACGCCGGCTCGCTGTCGACCCTCTGTTAATACTTATTTGGTACCCAGACAGCAGGATTCCCCTCTGAGTTTGAGTGGTAGAGTGGTAGAGTGTCTCAATGACACGATGACTAAACCCTGTTTTTCAGTACACAGAGTGACTCAGCTAACATTGTATTGACTTTACATTGACCTCATTAACTTCAAGCAATATGGGTGGTTGGCTGTGTGTTGTCTGAACAAAATGTCTGCAAACAGACTTGAGGCATTGTTGTCTCTCTCTCTCTCTTTCTCTCTCGCCCTGTCTATCGTGTATGTGGGACAGGGCCTAGAAATTTGTCCATATAAATATTTGAGTTTTTTTCATACGAATCTTTGAAATTGCTTTTAACCAGCTAGTTTGATGGTTATGACCTTATTTGTATGTTTTTTAAGTTAAAGTTGTTGTGTTCCTCAATAAGAGACGTATTGTCTGTAATTCACAACGTCTCAGCAGGTTTGAAAGGCATTTTTGTTGTTAACGTTGTGTAGTCTTTCCATGCATGTACAAAAAAACAAACATTTATAGGAGCATTATGCCACTAACAATGATTCTATATGCTCATCATCATTTGAAACTTTTTAAGTTAGCAGCTACAGGGAATGTGTTCTAGTCAGTGAGAGCCAAAATGGGGAAGTCAGGGAATAAGGCAATGCTTTAAAAAGATCAAGTGAAAAGCTCGAGATCAAGAACAAAAACAAGGTCGACACACAGAAATCAAGGCTATTATTCCCCACCTGTAAAACCCCATTGGACAAGTCACGAGCTCAAGTCACCGTTGCTTCGTCTCCATATGCATCGAGTGATCTTAAGGGATGCTTAACTAAAGTACTCATCATCTTCATGGTATAGCCTCCAATACAAACGCTCACCCAGGTTTGCTGGTCAAATCCCCCCAAAACACACACGCGCCGTGGGGACACATTTGGACTTTCTCACAATCAGCATTAATGTCTTTTTGCTTTGTCTCCTCCTTCAACACTGATGCTGATGAAATTATGACTTTATTCACAAAAAGGGTGCCGAGACCGGTTTTAGTATTTGCAAAGAAAGACTTATATAACTAACTAAATATCCCTCAGGGCTCCAGGCTAGCATAAAAGTGTGACAGAGGATCATCTAAGACACAGGTGGAGGAAGAAGAAAGGGATCGACTGTGGTAAGACCTCTTGCTCTCTAAATGTTTTAGGAGAAATTAGAAATAATAATAATTCAGTGTTGCTTGAAACACAGTAAGATGATTTTGCTGCTAAGACTTCAATTTTTTATGTCTGTGGAGAAGCTTCAATCTTTTTGTTTATCTGTCACATAAATAAAAGTAAATTATTCAACAATGATCAGTGATCATCCAGCAAGCATATGAACTCTTATCACTTTAAAAGAAAAGTAGAATATAGTTTCACTCTTGGGTAAACACCTTGTATATCCAATGTTAGGCTTTTTTATACAGCTGAAGAAAGAAAAGAAAATAAGTATCCAACATGGAAATACTTCAATCTAGCAAGATAACCTGAACTTGTACTGTAAATGTGTAAATGTATACTATAAACAGTTCTGTTGTCCTTGTTTATAATCTTAATTTATCCAAAATTGTAATGCAGAGAGTCCAAATCAGACTGTTTGCATTTCAATCTGACTGCGTAACGCTGACACATGTGCTACAAAACCCTGAAATGACATCACAGATCCAAAAATGCTACTTAACATCGCAAATCATTAATCTGGAAATAGCTCTCAGAGTTCAGGGTTACATCTTCAAACTCTTTCTCTTATTTTACTGTGATACAACACAGCACCAAATAGTCACTTTTGAAGGTTTGGTCCCAGTGAATGTTTTGGAAGGACCACATGCAGAAGCTGAAGTACAACACTTGAGTTAATGTGCTGAGTTACATCCAAACTCTTTTTTTCATGACAAATGAAATGGTGGATTGATGGATGGAGTTTGGCTGTTGTTGCTAACAGAGATGAACTGTGTGATGTTTCCAGTTGTGTCTTACTGTGAGAGTCAGTTAACCCAGAGCCATGCGTCTCGCCGTGTTGACTGGCATTCTTCTTCTGGTGGTAGTGCAGTACGCTGGAGTCGGTAAGAACCACACAGACACAAATACACCAGAATGAAAGCAGGAACCCAAAACTGACAAACTCGTTTCTACATCACAGGAAATGCAAATCTGAACAGGATTAGAAACATCTGCCGTTCCAAGTATCCAGTCACACCATGTAAAGTACATGGATGGTACCGCTTAAATTCCCAACGCTGTATGAAGGTGTTCAACTTTGCGAGAACCTTCCGCAGTGCCCATGTAATCAAAACCCACTCTCAAATCAGATTACAATTACTACTATAATACTTTGAATATCACCTCATCGTGTTCATCGTGTTGATGAAAAGTAATTGTGTTCATTCTGTCAATTTCAGGGGTTCTGTCGCCAACTACGTGCCCAAATGGTATCAATTCATAACATCACAGAATATGATAGAGTGCTGTGCAGGCTGGTCAGGAACTCCCATATTAAGTACCACTACTGGTTGGGGGCAATGAGGAGAAGAGTAAGTAGCAAACTCATCAGATTAATCAGAATACAGCAGTGGATGTGAAAGAAATTTGAGTGATCATTACAAATTTGCTGATTATATCAGCTATGGTAAACAATCACTACATTAACATTCTTAACTCACTTCTTAATCTGCAGGGTGTGTGGAGGTGGCAAGATAGAACACATGTGACCTTCAGTAGATGGGCGCGGGGCCAGCCAGACAACTGGATGTTCAGGGAGAACTGCATGGAAATGAATTTTAGATGTAAGTCACCAGAAAACATAGAAGAGGAGTTTGACTGCCTAACAGAGGATGAAGAAGCTGAAGATCATTTTAAGAGTTCCACAATAGAAAATAAACCTTATAATTCTGAGATCTCCAAGGTGATTGCTTTCAAAGGCCAATGTCACTGCTCTGAGCCTCTGGAGTCATTTTAGAAAAATTGGTTTTCAATCAATTTACTTTTTATCTTTCAAAAAAGCCACACATGACTTTCAATGACAAAACCATCAACCACTGGTTGTTCTCAAAAGTCTGAAAATGAGACTTGGTGGGAGGAAATTCCTCCAAAGATATTTCTTGAGGGACTTCACCCCCACAGAATTCAGATCCTGAAAAACGCTCTTGAGTCTTTCAAACTCCTCTCCAGTGTTGTGTTGTTATCGTTTGTTTCAGAGTTTCACAAAGACTTTTGCCAAACAACCAAAAGCAAACCATTTTTTGGGATCTTTTTGGAGTTATAAGTCATGGCAGAAATGTTCAGATTTTCCCAAGATAAACTTTGACATCCTCTCTAATCATGGATTTTTGAAGGCATTAAGGAACAAATTAAAATCAAACTCTGTGAAACATTGTTTTAGGAAAATGTTCCAAAGGAAATATGACTTCCTGCGATTCTAACATTCCTGAATGTGATGTGTTCTGTTTTCCAGGGTGGGGAAGATGGAACGACGAAAACTGTGGCAGTCGGAGGCGCTTTCTGTGTTCCAAGAGGATGTAAACGTCATCAGAATGTCGACATTTTAATTCAGTGTTGACAAGCAGTTGACAAGCAATAAAGCTTCAGCATCAGCAAACATGTTCTCAGTTCTTTTTTGATGGTGGAGGTTCTTACTGTACATGTGCATGTCCTCACAAAACAGAAACTTTTATGATCAGAGGTTGTCAAGCCAGAATGAACTAGCCAAGACTAACCAAACCACGCACACGCACTCACGCGCACTCACGCGCACTCACGCGCACACATGCGCACACAAACACACACACACACACCCAAATATATATATATATATATATATATTTATATATGTGCATATACTGTATAATCAAGAAGCAATACAATGATCCTCAAGTTTTCAAGTTGAAAGCAGGATCCAACAGTTTTCTTGACTTAATAAAGATAATAAAAATAATAAAAATAATTATACAACTCAACCTTTTACCACTGTCTTTTAAGTGATTGAGTCAAGAACCTTGGGTTGTTGATCATCAGTGGTTTGTTTGATTTCACTTGTCACTTGCTTGATTCATGGCAGTGACAAGACTTGCTTCTGACCTGCACATGTGTGACCGACGCCCACCTCTGATGTAATGAAGAAAGTTTTCGGGGGGAAAGAAAGAAAAATTGTTGTTTTTGTTTTTCATATAAATACAAAACGATAATATTCGAGAGAAAGAGCAACACAGAACAGTGTCTTCTTGCATGTCCAAACTGCTGTGGCTGTATGCTGCTGCACCTCTAACACGCCGGCTCGCTGTCGACCCTCTGTTAATACTTATTTGGTACGGCAGAGATGAAGAGCAGTTTTACTAGCATTTGAATTCCATAAAATTGGAGCAAATGAGTGAAATATCGTCAGATAAATTATTCAACTGATTCATCATCTGGCCCTGCTCCTGGGATTGAACAGGGTGCCGTTTATCTGCGTTTTCTGATCAGCTTTTTCCAACACTTTGTTCAACTAAAGATTCCCCAACAAATTCTGCAGTAGTAGGTCGCAGTAGTCGACTACACTATGAGCTCGAAAAAAGTCCACAAAGGTCAAAAGCTCCAACTGAAACTCACCTTTCCGAGTATGGCTATGGCCTCGACTTGAAGCTGCTTATCAAGCGGCTTGTTTGCGACGCACACATTCAAGTTCAATTTGCTGCGTGCAACAAATAACTATCCTTTTCAATTATAAATGGATATGTATTATATTTTATAATACATATCCAAAACATGTACATTTATTACATCATGATTCAGTTGAAATATGATGTCATCAAATTAATTTAGGGAGCAGGCGCAGTGGCTATATATCCACCGAATACTAATTTCCCTGATGTAAGTACATATTCTCTCGGTGAATCAAGTCATGATGACACACATTTTGGCTAAAGCACTGTTTATATTGCAGAAAGATGTCCCAGATTGAGGAAGAATTTGATTCCAAGCTCAGAGTTGATTCATTTCAGGCCTCTGAACTTCCTGCTAGTCATACGATGGTGAGACTCTTTATGATATTCAATACTAACTCATGTGTCTACATCTCCAATGTCATGTGTGTATCTTGCATATCCTATCATATATATATGATATATACTGTATCTATACTGCATGTATCATACATATGTTTATCTTGTGTATCTTGCATATCCTATCATCTAAACTACAATTACAGGAGTGTGCGCGCAAGCGTGCATGTTCTCCACAGTTGTCAGTGACATCATTGACACACAAAACTTTGGAACTTGAATGATGTCACAGTTGACACACTGCTTACTTTGAGAACATGTTGGACAGTAGGGGTGATGGGTAGGGCTGGGGTGAAGGGGGTAAAATGTCTTGGCCAGGATGTTATGGGAGGATCAGCAAGAAAAAGTACAAACACCCAAAGGACACAAGGAGTAGGACAGGAGGGCAGGAAGGAGGAACAAGGGTCAGGGGAGGCTGGGGCAAGCAGGAATAGCACTTTGCTTAAGTTTAACCAATGTATTATTTTGGTGGTCGCTTTAGGTAGACACAGCTAATCTTCTGTCTTTATTATTTTACCATTTCAAACCATTTTTGAATGTTTGAAATTGTTAACATTTTTAGCTTTTATTTGAGCTTCTTTAGTTACTATAGTCCTTTTAAAATTCTCCAGCAATACTTTCTAGCAGTTAGCATTCAAAGAGATTCAGGAAATGTGTCTCTTGTTCTTGTTCTTGGTCTTCCTGTTGTTGTGATAGACAAACAGCAACTTGCCCATCAAGCTGAACAGCTCAGCCATCCTAAGACAGAGGGTGCAGCATAACCGGCAGGTGGAGAAGGAGCAGCAAAGGTACAGCACAGTAACCATCATGCAGGCTAATCTTTTATGAGTCTGACATGATAAGTGTTCAAGAGTCATTTCTCTTGTGTGATGAAAAAGGCTGGAGCGTCTGATGGAAGGGGCTGGTGAGCCTTCTTCTTTCCATCAGTGGCAGAAGGAGATGCGTGAGAGGGACCTTCAGGAGGAGGTTGTCAAGATTGAGGCAAGGCGTATTGAAGGACGCATCAGTAATGATAAGGCAGCTATGGCTCGCACATACACAATGGAACACAAGCAGAAGGCTGCACAGCTTCACAAAGAAGAGGTCTGTAAATGTCACCCAGTGACGCATAATGCATACTCAAGATTGCACAGTGCCTAAAGTGTAAAGAAAGATATAAATAGAAGAAAGCATGCATCTTCCTCACGGACATGCTTTTAAGTAGTTTAAAAGGAGCTGGTAGAGAAACATAGTTTTTTTGTTGTTGCTTTGTTTCCCACAGATTGCCCAGCAAATGCGTTGCTATGCTGAGAAAAGGTTGCAAGAGGGAAAAGAAATTAGAGATTTAGTGCAACAAGGACACAAGAACTCAAAGGCAGCCAAAAGGAAACTGCTTGAATTGAAACAAAATATAGGTAAGTCACCTCACTTAATATAGAGATCATGGCCGTTTTGACTATATGTAATATGAGTTGATAATTTTAATGTCATCTGTTTCATGCAAATGTCACAGTAAAAGAAGTCTCAGAGCAAAATCAAGCTCTCCTCCGCCAAGCATTAGAGGAAGCGCAGGCTGAGCTAAGCAGAAAATTTGAGACCATTCGTGAAATCCACGCCATTGAATCAGTTACTCCCATTAGAAGAAATGTTTTTGATGACACAGAGGTGAGTGAGAGAAATTCCACTTATCAAACATATTATGATGCTATTGTGTTGAGTTCAAGCTATTGTCTTGTGTCAGACTGGAGGCCATGGAGTGTTGGGGGAGATGTCCCTGGTAGAACTCAAGGAGCGGTTGGCCGTTCTGAAGGAGGCACAGCAAAGTGACTTGAAGGAGAGACGGATGCGCATCCTGGAGGAGAAGCAAAGCAAAAAACAGCTTCTCACGGACAGTATGGATGCTATGAACCTCCACAGGAAAGCATTGGTAAAGGCTGCCGCCACCAGGTCAGGAAAACATCGGGCTCTGACTGTGGTATGACATGAGTAAAAAATAATAAGTGGACCCACAAATGTCACACATGCACTTCACAATTTTAATGTGTAGAGGGGAGGAAAAGAGGACCACCAGGCTGGATCTTCTGCAGGCAGTTGGTCAGGATGAGAGAATTTTGGCACTGAAGAGGGAGGCTGAAAAGACAAAGCAAGAGCGCCAAAGACTGGAGCAAACTGAAAGAAGCAAGATTAAAACCTCTGGGAAGGTGTGAAATTCAGAATAAGGATAAAGTTCTCTCTTAGTAAGCAAGCACAAAGCTTTGTATGTATTTGTTACCTCTGTGTTGTTCATGCATTTACCAGTAAATAGTATTACTTATTTATCTTTTTATTCCAATCGTTTCAGAAAAACTTCAAGGTGAACATCTGGGAACAGCTGGAGGAGAAATCACAGCTTCAATTCCAGGGTGAAGTAACCGATATTATTTCTTAGAGCAAAACACTCAACATATCAGAATCAGAATATCAGAATAGCTTTATTCGCCAATTAAGTATAAATATGCACCAATTTTTTTTTCACAGAAAAACTACTCCTCTACTTGAGGAGTAGTTTGTTCTTTTCATTATCCTCTCCACTTTTCACACACATAGTGGATTTGACTTCATCCCAGAGACATGTGTGCATTCCTGATATGTAAGGTATCTATGTTATTGTGACGCCCACTTATGTGTCATCACAGTAGTATGAATTGTTTGGTACGCTCGAAGATGGATATTTTCGTGTAGCATGTGTGAGTCAACATTTCATTTTTGTTTCAGTTTGCTTTGTGTACATTTCTTGCTGAAGCCAGCAGGGGGCGCTTCGCGCTAGTTGAGCGACTGTTTGCAGCACGTCACAGCAGTCTGTTTGCGGCAGTCATTTTACGGCTCATACGCACCCGTATCATTTTCATACATTCTGCTGAGCGAGGCGAAGCAGGGCAGATGTCAAGTCCCTCTGACACATGTTTTAGCGGCTTTGCAGGTTAGTAACGCTATGTGAGAATTTTAAAATGTTGCTTAACCCAAAGTTCGAATGAGTGATGTTTAGATTTTGAATAAAAGGAAAGTTAGAGAGTTTTATCTACAGCGTTGTTTCGGGGTTAGCACCCAGAAGGTGCGTTAATTTATCTCTGCTAGGATCTGTAATGTGTGTTTTTTATAAATGTGTTGCCAAAACGCTGCCAAAAGTGTTATGTTGTCGGTGTTAGTGTGCCAAGCTGAATATATATTTAAATAACTTTCTTTGATTGATTTTAGTGTATTCCTTTGTCTGCAGCTATTTTGGAGTACCGTTTATTTGTCCCAGGTTGCTGTGCTTGAGTCTGACTTGACTGATTTGTGCATTCATTGTTTTGAAACCCATGATTTTTACATGAAGAGAAAGATTAAATAAAAACTTGAAAAAGAAAACCAAACTGAGACGAGAGAATCATGTGTGTTTAATCTTTTAATTATGTCGACCCTAATCAAAATGCTGTGAATAGTCAGAGATGACAGTAGTCTGATTAGAACATTTAAGCTTTGTAGAAAACTATTGATCTTTTTTAGCCTTCTAGAACTGAACTGATGATAAATCATTTTTTCCAGTATTTTCTTCTTTGCTGCATAGATTCACAAAGCTCATCACAATATCAGAAACATTTATTGTTCATCCAGGGACAATACAGGAGGCTGCACATGCGGAGAGCATCCATTCACAGCTCTGCCCACTGGATCTAGATACCCACAATGCAGTGTGATTTCACAGGATGTTGGGACAGACTAAACTAGACATAAAAACAACAAAATGTAAATATTGTATCTTTTTATATCCCATCTATTTGTGTGATATGGTACATTTAGGGGGTGTGTAGGTTAGTTTTTTTCGTGTAGCATTCTAAAGGGATTAAGATGACAATGATCAGGTGATATATACAGGCTGGTTTTACAAATATCCTTTATGTGGAACATCTATGGGGAATTGTAATAAGCCAAGTACTGTTTTGAAGCAGAGCTTTAAATATATATATTTATATATGTTTTTGGAGTTCATCATTTGAGTTTTAGTCCACCTGACGAATAAATAAGATTATCTGATTTGTTCAGCAACTGAAAAAATACTGGCTTTGCTGCGAGAAGGAAACAACGTGAAGTCAAGCATTATGGTTCACAGGGCTGATGAGGTAATTCAAGTTGGCTGGCTCTGCTTACAATTAGGACGACTGTAGTCTGGACTGGACAGGTGTCTTGAGTGGAAGCTGACTTATGCAAGCACAGATGACATGGAGAACAATGCAGAACAATGCAGCCCTTGACAAGAACTGGCAATACCAGTAGGAGGAGCTTTAGGACCCAGACACTACTGATAGAGCCTGATGTGCTCTGTATGTCTTCAGTACCGTATGGAGGAATGATGTCATTGGAGACCCAGTCTTAACCTATTAATGGGCTCGGGTCTGGGGCCACACCAACATTTGTGTACTTGGCCAGCCTTAAGCGTTTTACTGAAGGAACCTTAGGCACAAAACTAACAAAACAAATCCAAACTATGGGAGCTGGCCACCAACAAGTGAACGGTGTCCGGGAGGTAGAGCCATGAAGAATTGGTTGGTGGTAGCCTGGTTGTTGTGTTGTCTCTTTATGTTGCAGTGTTTTTAGTAACTACAAAGCCTAAGAGCAGAGGAAATATATTGTTTATTGTTGCATGAATGTATCAAATGCTGACTGAAATCTCTTTCCTGTCCAGCTTTCATCATTGAGTTGACAAACATTGTTTACTCCCTTACACAGTTACATTTTACTTTAGAAATACTTTTAAATGGTAATGTAGTATTTGACCTTATCTGCATCTGACCTTGTCTGATTTTTCAAAATTGTCATTTAAACACAAAATCAAATTGAAATCGGCATGAATCATCAATAATCAGTCCATCTAACAGACTATGATTGTATTTACTGAAGTGTTAATACATTCCATTGGCCCATAATCAGTGTAAGCATTTTGATCATGTGCCTAGTATACATATAAAAGCCAGTTAAGCATCTTATCACGTATATTCAACACAATACGGAATTCTATTAAATCAATTAATTATACATGATATATACATGATGAATGACAAAAACTCAAATCCACTGCTATTTATTTCTATGTTTTCCATGGTTAAATTATGCTGATATGAAGTGATCAGAATCTTCATTTTAGCAATAACAAACCAGCCTGTAGAAAAAAACCTGAAGAGAGATGAAAAGATTGTCAATTAACAATTTTACTACAAGCCATAACGATAAAGAACATAGAACATTTTGGCAAATGCCAGGTAAAATTTAGTGCTATTCACTACAGGAAAGGTATCATGCAAATGTTATTGGGGCGTACAATATGATGCAACATTACAAAAAAAATTACAAGTGAATATTCATATTCCTATTTTCAATGAAAAATCCTTGCTTTGGCAAATATTTTGAACACTCAAAACAGTCTGACAAACCATATTGATAAATGACCCATAATGTAAACGATTGTAAACAAATTATTTTTCGATTTCTTTCTTCCATGCTCTCCTCTGAAGAGATTGGTGTGAAAAAACATTGAAGTAAAACTAGAGCACATCAATGAGACAAATGTATGATAACCATAAAATAATGAGAGCATTGCTGAGAACACTGGCCTCCTCTACATAGGGCTGGATTTGGTTAGATTTTTATGAAGAGAGGGTCTTGGGCTGGCCTCAAGTACTTGTTTTAAAGTAGGAATATTTGTCCAACCTTTTCTATGAAGTGTTGGATTTTCTACAGCCAAGACACAGACAGAAAGTGGAGGATTAACCCTCAACTTGTACGTCAACTAATGAAAGTGAAATAAATGATCTATTATGTTCAGAGAGATAGAAAAGTTCCACTGTCACAGTAATGAGGACTTTTATTTCATACTTAAAATATCATTTAAAATGTGATGGAATTAAAGCTATCTTGTCATCAACAACAACAAAAAAGTAGTCCACATAGTCATTTTGTACTCTGGTGCTAACAAGGATTTGCACCGGAACACTGGCCAGCTTTAAGAGGCTCTTCACTGTGTCTTGGATCTCGGGGTGGAGCAACATCTATGACTGTTCTCATTGACCTCCAAATGGCATTAGGTTTGGGAGGGAGAATGTTCCTATGAGGAACAAAATAAATAATAAATAATAAATAACATTTTTTTTTTTTAAATCCTGTGCAACTGCAAAAATCAGCTGCCATTCCATTTTAAACACTAGGAGGAAACACTTGCTTTCATGCTCACCAAATCAGGCTACATTCTGTTACTGAACCAAGATGTTGAGCCCAAAAATCTGAAACAGTGGTGTGCAGTGAGATGACATTCTCCAAGAGCCTTCTACTCGGGTGGGCTGAGGGTACTGTCATCTTCATCAGGTTCCATGTATAACCCAAGCCAAGGTTCCAAGATGCAGCAAGAGTTGCTTAATGGCACAAAGGACGATTGCATTACAACAATCCACATTGTAAGATAGATATTTATCCTGTTCAGTAAAGCCAAAGACGCCTCATTTGATGATGGTGATTTTACTGAGGTATTTATAATTTAATTAATTCAACAATTATATATTTATGCTCAAAATGCTACACGATGCACATTGTGATGGAGTCTACAGCAAATCAAGTGTAAGTCAACTGCAGCTCTTTGCTACCATCCAGCAACAGCCAGGTGAGTGCAGTGCTTTACAGGCCGTTTGACCTCTACAGACACATAAAACTATCTGAACATATCTAGAAAAAGAACAACTGAAGGACCACTGCAACATGTTGGAAACACGTTTGCTTGTTTGCCATCTTAGTCATAAGCAGGATAACCATAAGAACAAGAAACTGCTAGCTAGCTCCACCAAAAATACACTTTCAAAATCATGCAAAACTGTCATATTTAAGTTGAATTTGGGGTATAAGTAATATTAGCAACAGTGTTGAATGGGGCTTTGATTAATGAAGCATTTAATACATTTGTCTGAGAAGCCTGAGAAAGCCTCACTTCTTCATCACTAACTTTGACCCATATGTTGCAAACGTAAACAGCTACTCTGGACTGTTAAGTATTCAATGAGACAAAAGCAAAGGCCACAAATTGATGAAGAAGCCGCAGAGCGACAGACCAATTTCCTGAATTGTACGAGATAAATTTAAAATCACACCATGACCTGGGCTCAAAGGTTACCAGGTTGATAAACTTTGCATGTAGCCTAGACTTGTATTTGAAATGTGAGGTAGCTTAAAGCAGAGCTGGGGGCACTTGCCCAAGAAGTGCTGTTGGTCTAACTTTGCACCATTACTCTGCCTACTCTTGTGTTGAGCAGCAAAAGACAGAACGCAAACTGATTCAAGCGACACAATATTGCCTCTGGTCATGGGATTGTTAATACCTCGGGGCTACCTAGGGGACGTAAAAGTTGAGAGAATATAAACTTAATTTACTCTGCTTTTCCTTTTGTTTACCACATGCTAGTTCTTCCTCTTCCACTCAGGTGACATGCTTCCCCAATTTAAAATTGGGCTCAAATTTGGATCATGAATCAGACAGCTTTAGCGCTGTTGCAATGTGTATTTTTTCCCCCACTTGTATTGGTGCCGAGCTAGTTTAGCTTCGAAGCTAGCTAAACATTTACTGGAGCTGTGTCTCTTTAGCAGATTGGTAGCTGCAAAATTCCCGTGTATTTGTTTGTATTCAAGTATTGCATTGGGGCCTTACTAATTAAAGCAAAATCATTATAAGGTTTCACTACTTTGTGCTGTAGATATAGGAGAAGAATTGACATGAAGACCCATGTAAGTATAGGTTGTAAAGAGTTGACAGTAAACACACATTTCTGTGCAAGTCACAGCATATTTGACTTCATATCTACAGGAGGAATCCTAAGCACACTTAAGGTTCAAAACAGTTTTCTGTACAGTATGTGGTGTCTAAATACAAAACATATCTCTGTCACATATCAATTTCACAGCTGTTCACTCTTTGTAAAATAATTCATTCTTTATCTACTGAAATGTTTACATTATGTTGTATATTAAATAGTATTTTCTGGTGTAGCACCCTTTTCAAACATACACAGTATTTACAGTGCAGGGAAGTAAACATTGGTCTCACAATGATACAATAATTTTGCAATAGTTTGCTACACTTTCAGTCTCTGTGCTACTTGTTTTTGTTCTTTGTTTGCAATGATTCATATCCAAAATGTACACAACTGTTTGAAAAAAAGAAAGAAGCTTCCCCTGTCCCCAAACCAATGGCACAGCATCAGTGCTACAATAGGTATCCTTAGGAGTGACCACAAAAGTACACAGTGATTATTTCTACAACACTTAAAAGGTTGTGCTTTAGTGTGAACACATACAAAATCTCATGCTGAATAAAACCTTCTTTTTAATTTACTATGATATATACAATGGCTGTTAGTGCAGCTATAGTCTTGCTATTTGGCCCAAAATATCTGTCAAATCTGCTACCCTACCTTATTACATCTTTTCTTTGCTTTTTGTTTTTTACTTTTCTCCATTTCTGCTCTTTGTATAAAGTATACTGGGTCCTTCATAACACACAACACATCCTGAACAAAGGGTGATTAAGAGAGGAGCAGGACATTACAGGATTAAAAGTTACGCAATATACCTGATGATACCCTATTTTTCACAGTATTCTATGAATTTTGTTATTACTTTGGAAGGACATGGTCTGATATCTCTGCGTGTATGATAAGGGTACTTCATTAGGAAATTAAGTGAAC
Organism: Genypterus blacodes; assembly: GCF_046128005.1. Taxonomy (NCBI): domain Eukaryota; kingdom Metazoa; phylum Chordata; class Actinopteri; order Ophidiiformes; family Ophidiidae; genus Genypterus; species Genypterus blacodes. The sequence goes on along the minus strand of NW_027466885.1, from coordinate 1,897,142 downwards.
AAATGTTAGGATAAATTGAATGAAGGTCTAATTGACAGTCTGCAAGCTTTCTTGCTTCTTTGGTCTTACACACACATTGCTAAGACTTTGTGGTGTGTAAGGACTTGTTGATTTTTTTTAAAATTATTCCTTGAAAGCAGGAGTTATTGATGTCCCCTTGTAGAAAATATTCCGGGTGTTATTTGGGCTGTTGGCTCTCTCTGGAATCAGAATCAGGTTATTCCCTTTTCTGCGCAGTGTAGATTCACGACTAGAAGCAACTGAGGGGGTTTCTGAAGTGGTCTCCACACCTCCACCTCCGCCAGATCCAGATGTGCTGCCATCCCCCGGGGTTACCCGTATGGTAGAGATTCCTTGGGGATGCAGCCTCTGTTCTGACTGGCTGGAAGTCTGTGTGTGAACAGTTACGATGGGTGAGGTACTAACAGTGGTTATTGTGGTGCTGATGTGATTTGTATGCTTTCTGTCAATGGAGCCTTCACGTATAGAGCCTGAGCTTTCCGAATCTCTGTTCAGATCATTGAGCTCAAAGGATTGCCTCAAATTGCCACCTCCTCCTCCTGCCCCTCCACCACCTTCGCCTCCTACAGATCCAGCACCATGATCCAGGGATCTCCACCGCCATGATCCGCTGCCATCTGTGGTTGGAACTGGAATCACTGGCCTGTTGTTTTCAGGGTGGGCCTCAATTCTGACGATTGCTCCAGTACTCCCTGAAATACTGCCTGTGGTGCTTCCAAGTGAGCTAGGCCCCGTGCCACTGTTGGGATCTTGATCCATAAGTGGCCTGTAGTGAGCCGGTCCTTGACAACTACCAGTGTTGCTACAAACTATAACGCTCTCATCCATGCTTTTAGAGTGGGTCTGCAGCAGGCCCTGCTGCTTGGACATGGCAATAACCTGCATCATTCGTGGCTGGCTGTTTGGACCACTTTCATTAGTCCGACAGGCTGAAGTTTTCTCTGCTGCCCTCTGCCAATTTGCTTGAACTGTGCTATTCACCGTCGACATCCCTTCACTTCCTCCTGCTCCTACCATCCTTGCAGCGTTGGTGTAATTCTCGTGAGCTTCCTCAGGTATGTGCACCAGCTGTGAAGACCCCGGCCTGGACTGCATGGCTATCCTGGCCCCTCCAGTGATACCACTGCAGTTATTGGGCAGTGTGGTGCTAGCGCCCATGGCAAGCTTTGCCATGTAAGCATGACTGCTAACATCAAAACCTCCATTCAGGGCCATGGCCACTGGCTCAGAGTTGGATCTGAGCTCCATGCTACCATGGTGGAGTGGGTGCTGTGAAGACTGGCCAGATGAGGAGTCCAAAGAGGAGGAGAAGGAGTCTGGCACTTGCAGAGAGCATTTGTGACTGTTCTTGCTTTTCCATTGAGAAAGCAGTTGCTTTGAGCGACTGGAGTCCATGGAATGGTGGAGGGTGGCAGCATGACGTCTTGCTGCTTCTTCATACGCTGCCATGGCCTGGGGTGTGTGGACCCGGGGAAGGGTGTGGCTGAAAGTCACCATGACCTCTTCACTGTGAGGGCTGCGGGGGGAGATGGTGTCCACATCTGCACTAGAGCGCTTCAGGTTGTCCTCAGACCTCTGTTGCTGAAGGCCACGGTGAAGTAGGCCCTCGGAGTGTGAGGTGGGGATTCCCGGCTCCCCGACCATGCTGGCTTTCATCTGCAGGTGATGGAGGACAGCCTCCTGACTGATATGTGGTAAGGAGCAGGGGGGGCAGTGGAGTTGAGGAAGGGGAATGCTGACAGCTTCCTTGCTGGGCTGAAAGTTTCCTACTGCATACATCCCCTGGAAACAGACAAAATAAAATGTACAGTTAAACACTTTTATTTTTTTAATTATCATTATTATATATGATATTTGTTAAAAGTATTTATATTATATCTTTTAATTTGTCAGTTATGGGTATTTGCCTAGACTTAAACTGGGATGTTATCGCGATATGGTTAATACCATAATTCATACATTTACATTACAAATTTTCAAATAGCAATATATTCGTAAGCAATTTATGGTATTAAAATGTAATTTTAGATTTGAAAATCATTCTGCTGCTGAGATAATGATACCCCCATAATCAACTGTTCAATTTAAGAAAATATGAACTACACAAAATACATTGAAAATATGCCTACCATAAATCATTATAAATAAATGCTGTTATGGTATCTGTCATAGGTATAACATTCACATTTCTCCAAAATATGTCTATGTCTCAGAAACGAAGAATTCAACTTTGATCATAATCTCGCACCAGAATCTTTAGCAGTGAGATAAAGCAGGCTAAACATGAGGGTGGCTCTTACCAGGTAGACAGCAATGGCCCCACCCAGCAGGAAGCCCAGGTAGACGTCAATTGCATGGTTCTTGTATTGAATAATCCTGGTTAGACCACAAATGATGGCACAGATAATGAAGGAGAAGACCAGCAGTGGCTTGAGCAGCTTGGATGAGTCCGTCAGGGTGCTGTTGAAGTACATCTGTAGCACAGAGCACATTTGCACATGAATTCATTGTAAATTGTGCACAGTGTCATCTTTATTTGATGCAGATATGAACAGTTGGATGCATTTACTGCGTTTTGTATTTCAATGTTTTTTACATGGATTTATGGAGAAGTTTTGTTTTGGTGATTTGTTTATTGAATAGGCTGTGTGTAGTCCAAAGCCTATTCAATAAACAAATTGGACTGAGTTTCCATCCTAATCACAGTGTAGAGTCTACACTGTGATTAGGACTGAGACACATTACGACCTGCTAAACCACATATTAATGTGGCTTGCAGGGGTTCCAGAGTAGAGAAAAACAGATTCAACTTAAGTACAAGAATATGAGTAAGTTAATAATGATTAATCCGGTGCTTTGGGTGTTCCGCTTTGTTAATGTATATTATGGTTGATGAAGGGCTTTGTGAGAGGGTCAGAAGGGTTAAATGTGTGAGGTTTTAGACTATTACTCACTGAAACATAGACAGCCGCGAACGATGCGAGGGTAGCATGCTGAGAGGGGAAGGATTTTCTGAAAGAGATGAAAAAACAGAACACACTGAGCTGGCTTCTGCAACAAATGCAGCCACTGTGTGAGCCAGTGTGAGATGGTTAAAGCATTAGAAGAACTTTACAATAATAATGATAACTATGATCAGTGCCTGCACAGCACTTCTTTAGTTATAGTCACAGTAACACAGTAGTCAGCGTGACTGTATACAAATAATCCCCAACAGCATAACCTGTGTTAAATGACACAGCAACTACAGACCGAAGGACAAAAGGAAAATGCCCCAAATTTGCATGACAGATTGTCCCACAAATGCCTTATAAACAATCTCAACATATTCAGGTTAACATCAAAGTCAAACCTACTTTATGTGTACGGTGCTCCAATAGGATCTACAGTAACGCCGCAGAGCATCACTAAGTGCTACATAATGCAGCTGAACATGTGACCCATTTTCTCACCGAGCACCAGTGACCTACTTCAGCAACTACTGAGACACTGTCACTTCACATATTAACTGAAATTCTATGACTATATATGTTTGTGTGCAATCCTATTTAACTGAAAAGTAATGCCAGCCGTCATGATCAATAATTTGCAGAGGTCATTTTAATTTCATGTCAGCAAGAACAAGTACATGGTTTGAAGATCTGTTTTAAAATTCATAGCTCATATGAATTTTATCTATCAGCTGTAGTTAGGTCTGGGATTTTGGAATTTACAGGCTTTTCCAAACTCTGGAGAGCCTAATGCAGCAGTTACTGGAAAATTTCAAAATGAAAAAGACAAAATCTTAATTGGGAAATTTGTTACTGATCAGTGGTGAAAGTACACAGTCAATTTTCAGCTTCATGTTGCAGCAATATGTGGACACAAAGTGAATAAAAAAATGTTTTCTTTTGTTTTATGAGATTGCATTCTGGATTGGATCTTTTGAACTTCCAGATGGCAGTAATTGCTCTCTTGATTCAACTTAGTTGCATGTTTTAGCCATCGCACTGTGCACTCAGGCATGTGGTTGTGTGGGTGGGTGTATGAAATTGCATTATATATATACAGTATATACATGTGTGTGAGTGTGGTGTGTGTGTTTTGTGCTAAACCATAGTAACGTTTACATCAAGGGAGTCATAAAACCAGAACTCAAAAACTGATGTGACCATCAGAACCATTTCTCCCACTACAAACAACTGTGAATAGATTATTATAAATGTGCTTATTGTAAAAATCACAATCAAAGACTGTGGTTTATGTTTTTAAAATATTATGGAGGAATTTTAGGATTCAGATATGCCTAACTTTATAATTGTGTACCAATTACAAATGTAGACATGTAGTCTAATGTAGTCTCTTTATTTCCAATTTTGTTTCGATCATGGTTCCTCATTGACAAACACTTTCCTCAAAAAATGAACACCTTTTTCAGTCAGTAATTTGTAACGGCAAGGAATCCAGAAATCTGGGAGATGTTTTAAACAGGGTTAGTGTTTACAACAGAGCATTAAATGCACTGCAGCATTCTAAACTGCTCCTCTTAACATGCAAAACACTACATGACCTTGTTATCCATCTGCGCTGCTCTCACAATTTGTAATTCCTCAGCTAGGCTTTGCTCATCATTTCCCCCATCATTTTTGGATCTATCATGGTTGCTCAAGGTCCATTAGAAATGTGCTTATAATTTATTATTTTGTATGTGTTCACGAATATTCAGCAGTAGCAGTGAGCTATGTCAAGTCTCCTCACCTGCCCTGGATGATGGCTGCACGGTCGGCCCCTGAGCAGATGTCATCACTGATGTAGGGGTTCTGCTCGCAGCTGACATTTAGTGTGGTGTAGTTGGGTTTACACACGGTGAGGAAATACGGAGTTGGGTAGCCTGTCATCAATTGGAGGATGTCGGTGATGAGGGCGGTGGCACAAAGGCCAAACAAATGAACTCCTGAAGAGCACAGGTGATGTAAAGACAGAGACATGAGCAGAGTGCACAGACACACCGAGTCTATATATAAAAGTCAAAGTCAAAACATTTTTCGTTGTTGGTTGTAAGTTGGTTATCCACTTCATGTCACATTTTAAGTTTTGAGGTACTTTACATGAGTATTTTCACATTTCCATCTTACCTATACTCTCCTTCATTAAAGAGTGAAATATTTTACTTTTTGCTTCAATACATTTTTAAAAAGATTAAATGAATAGTAAACATTCACATTGGTAATATAATTGCTGTGTCCGGTGAAAACCCTCTACTTCATTTCACTGCATTTCAAAGTTATGACATACAATCCAAATTGAAAGAATGGAATGAAAACTTTAAAGCAACAAATTGTCATGTGTCTGTGATGAGAACGACCAACGTGCCAATGAAGCGGATGGCTCTGCGTATGAAGGAGTTGAAGTTGCAGCCGGCTGCATTGATGTTGGCTTCGGCTCCGGCGCCGCTCTTCTTCCGGGACAGACAGCAGAAGAGGATGGCTTCTCCAATCATGATCTGTTAACACAAAAAAACAAACTCTTAGAGATGGTTACGCTGCTGCTCTCATCAGACCTGCCCAAAACAATTATTCCAAGTCCAATTGAACATTGAAGTGTAATTTTAATTCCCCTGCCCTCTTCTTAATTATTCTTTATCCCTACATGTGTTAATTTACACTATGTACAGTATAATGTCAGTGTGAATGCCAGTGTTATGACCAAATAACTTCATTTGACGTTGTCAGAGTGCAAGTTGGACAGCAAAATTGAGTTTACCACCTGATTGGAGGTGAAAAGCCTGTTATATTCTCCCTTCGTATTCCAGGCTGAAGTGGAATCAGATTTTTTTTCATATCAGATTTGGACCACTTACATTTGTGGTCAATGGTCTGATTCATATTCGAGCTCTGGCTATGTGACATTGGTGTGAGTACCTTGCCTTGACTTGTACATTGGTCATTGGTACTTGGTGTTGGTGTAGTAAATAATGAGTAGCCTGTTGAACGGCTTATTGGAATTAGTGTAGAAATCCTCTATGTATAGAAACAGAAATTTGGAAAATACATGTAATTGTCACAAACTAGAAAAGGATATATGGCTGTGGGGAAGGGGTGGTTGAAATTTTTCTTGTGGCCATCAAGATGACTGGACAACAGTGTCTGCACCTGCACCTAATCGTTTTTATCAAGCACTAACTCACCTATTTACTGTAAAAGAAGACTAGTTACAGAAAGAGGCACATGTAATGGAATGAATTTGAAAGTAATAGAGCAATTTATATCTTTATGTCCAGCATGTGCAGGCCGAATAGTTTGGTTTAAATGATCCTAGACCACCTTTTTTAGATGGACTTTGTCTGACTAATGGTCATAGTCAGACTAATGTGCATGAATCAGACGTTGACTTTTCTTATTTTGTTTGCATGACTTCAGGTACACAAAAACATGCAAACATTGATGAATGGGCCCCACTGCATACTGTGACACATCTTGAATTAAATTGCATTTTTCACAATCTAGATCACCTATCTATCCCATATTAATGCAAAGTGGAAATAGAGCCTATGAGTCAGTTCACACCTGATCATCATCAAATAAATAATAACTCTGGTTTTCCCAGCACTGGCCCGGTTCTTTCATGCCTACCGTAATGGCGGGTCCGGCAAAGGCTAGGCTGAGTAACATCAACAGGGGGATGACCTCATGGTTGGGGTCAATATAGGGCAGGCTCAGACTGCGGTCGTGACAGGTGAAGCCAGACTTGACCGGCTTGAACACATCAGTCCACTCTAGGAAGTAGAGACTAACCACGGACGACACCAGGATAGGCAGCTGTCGATTGGAGAGAGAGATGGAGAGACCAAGGTGGAAGGTGGGGAGGGGGAGCGGAAAAGAACAGACAGAGAGACAGGCAGAGACAGGGCAGAGAAACAGAGAGAGAAGGTGAGACAGTTCAATTTAAGGTACAGAGTCTCCTCAACATTAATTGAACTTTCTGTTCTGGAGACTGAACAGATTGTCAATGAATAACTAAATGTATAAACAGGCAGTGAGGGGTCAAAATGTCCCCATAACCTCATGGTTCAATGATCATTCTAATGTCATTTGGTAATAAAGGATGGAGGCGAAGACAATATTTTTCATGACCTGAGGGGGTGGTGACTGTGAAATCAACAGCTAATTCATGATCATGACGTGCGGCTTGATGTCTTAGGATGAAAAAAGACAACATTTAAACCACAACCATGAAATAAAAACAATAGAAATAGTATTGATCTTTGTATTGTGGTGGCACGGTGGCTAGCACTCCCAGCAAGAAGGTCCCGGTCATTTCCTGTCCGTGTGGAATTTAGACTTTCTCCTCATGTTTGCGTGGGTTTCCTTTCTGATTTGAAACAGTGCACTTTGCCAATCGCAAGGGCGGCAATTTAGGATATACAGTACCTAATGCATCTGACCCAGGCTTCAAACTGCCGCCTCAATTGTTTTACAAATGCATGCCGTGCCACTCGTGTGCAAGTCATGCTAACTAATCACAAGGGGCCCAAGGCGACTCTGCACATGCCCACCAACAGACACATTAAACCCAAGCAAAACAAAACATTCATGGTGCAGAGTTCACTTAACAGGGAACAACGTCAGATTTTGTCCGAGGCAACACTACCAACTTGTACCACCACTTGAAAAAGTACCACCGGTTGCTGTTTGATGACTACCTGGCTAAAAAGTCAAGCGGAAGTAGTGCAAACAGTCCATTATGTCAGTTGTTTGCTGCTTTTACACCTTGTGAAAAGGGCTCTCAAAGACACCGTTGGGTAACAAATACCATTACATACTAAATCCTCTATAGACATGGTGTCAATAAACACCACCATAACCAAAGACATGAATAACACACACACAGCTGCTTAGCGGACACTCAAGAGACATTTTCAAGTTATAAATCCCAATTTTTATTTTTCACTGCCAAATAATTACTGTGCCTACAGCCCTCAAGGCTGTCTGCAGAGTACGATCTAAAAAAAATAAAAGTCAAAAAGAATGGGAGAGATTTTTGCTTGACAAGAATGACAGTCATATGATGATTAACCAGCAAAGTGCAAATCAGCAACATAAAATGCCCACTTTAAAATGTTGAGGGCACTTTAAGTTGCAAATGTCCATGACTGAAAAACACGTTTTCAACTTGACATTTATGGGATTTTCATGCCTGAATGGTTTTCTGACACTGTCACCACAACCACTGCAAACTGTGTGAATAATGAATAAGAATGTGGGTGGGTTTGCATACTGTGTGTGTGTGTGTGTGTGTGTATGTATGTATGAGGCACTGTAATTGTTTATCACAAAAATATCAGTTTATTAATTGTTAACAACAAACCAATACGACATAAGGGTGCTTCAGAAATATACTTATTCAATTTAACCAAACAGCATGCACATCTACTGCGAGTTAAATTAACTGAGGCTATGAAATACTGTTGATGGTGTTAGAGCCATTTCACTGAACAACAAATATGTGTGCAGCTGTGATCCAGAACGACTACAAATGTCACGCTGGCACAATCTAAACTGTAACATTTAATTAACTCTGTTACTCACTAAACACTGGATATCGTCCTGCGCTTCCTGCAGTCATTGTCTATGTAACGTAACAATGCTGAATGTCACTTTGAATACAGTGTCTGTCATTGCAAGTCCAGCCCCATTACACATTCATATTAAAATCTGATCTATGGCCTATGGATCTATTTTCTCTGCCATTCCACCCACGCCACAATCTTACAGACTGCCCCTAGTGTCACTAATGTGAATCACATCAAAACCTGCCATTTCAAGCAGCAATGAGCCTCCTCCATAAGCAAAGACATATCAGCGTCTCTCTCCCTTGCTCCACCACAGTACCTTTACCTGAGTCCCTCTATTTTTAATTTTTCTCTATTGTCCATCTCTCTATCCCTTCCCTCGGCTGTATCCTTTACTCAACATGAAGCTCTCCCCTCCCATCCAGCTCCTCAGCTTATGAGAACAGGAAATGTAGGTCAGTGGTGTTCAAACTGTTCATGCTCTCCACAGGAATCTGGTCTACAAATAACACTGTGCCAGTGCTACCTCAAAATACATTTACTGATGATATTTATATATATTATTCATATTATTGATGGTACAGCTTCATATGCTCAATTTGATATTACAATTGAGGCCCATTAATCATTTTATTGATGCTAGTCATTCACCATATGAACGTGTTTACTTATGAGAATAGGTTACATATAGACAGTTGCTTTTAGCCTTGTTTCATTTCATTGTCCAGGTGTATATAGATTGGATCTGCTGCTTGGTACTTGTGCTTGTTCACTCACAGATGACTGTAAAAAATGCAGGGCTACACTTTCTTCCTCAATGATTACATGGACGATATGGCAGGAAAGAGTCAGTTCTGTTTGAATAATTGATGTTTAAAAATGGAAAGTAGGATAGTGTGTGTTTTGGTTGGTGCTTAGCCAACAGCACTGATGAAATGATGGGGCAGATTGACTGACTGACTGACTGACTGGTTGTCACAGTGATGAAGTTACTAAAGATTGCCTGTCTGTTTACATAGAATTGCCACAAATTGCATCTGTAATCAACCCCCTGGTATCAATTGGTTTCATACAAAATCAGCAAACAAGCAAGCAAAAGTCTGTAACTAAAGATCACAAATAAACATTTGGTCAGAAATGTCTTGGCAGAGGAATGACATCATCAAAATAGAGAGAATTGTCATACTTTGTGTGATAGTTATTATTTGGTCCACAATAGACCAAAACTAAAACTAGTCTGTAGTTGTGGCACAAGCAGCATGAGGCATTGGCATACATCACACACACAGACAGGGTTTCTGAGTGTTTTCTCCCTCCCTAAGAAAACAATCTTTGCCACACACAACTAGCAGCAAGGTTCAATTGCTGTTAAATTGTAGTTTGGTGACTGCTAGTACAAACACTGCAGCTGGTCTGAGGAGAAGAGGAGTTTATAATCTTTGAATAAGATGTTTTAGTATTCTTTATGTTCCCTTTCGCTTAGAATCCTCTGACTCTGGGTGAGCTCAGCTGGCTACAGTTGAGCAGCACTGTTGCCCTACGACGTCAACTATCTGACTCCTCTCCATAAATATCTGTATCTGTCACTTTCATTCTTTCTCTCCTTTCACCTGTAAAGACTATCTGTGTCACATATTGCAGTGTTTTATCTCACTATCACCCACTTCTCTTTCAAGCTTACACTTTTTCAATGTCTGTCATCATTTCCCTGTGTGTGACTGCACCAGACATACTGATGCAATGTGTAAATGCCAGTCTTGACAGCGGATGCCTTCATCTAGATTACATAATTTAGATTGTAATCAATATGTGGAAGGTAAATTCTAAAAATACATCTAATATGGAGTTTTACCAAAAGCTCTATCTGATCCAGGCTAATACATAAACTCATCTATGTGTTCTCATATCACAGCAGGTTGATGAGACCCGTCTTCAAAGTTTTCCTTCTCAGACAGGTTGTGCTCTTACACAAACAACCTCACACAGCAAACAAAAGTAAAAACCTACGAAACGCAACCTGACTACTTTATCAACCCACAGAGCATTGTTAGTGCGATGTAACAAACAAGCTATGTCAAAAATGTTACTTAAAGCTGTGAATTTGAAATAATGAATCATATTTGATGCTTTTGCATTGAATTTGATAATTGCAGGTGTAATAAAGCAGTGTTTATATGCTATTAAAAGCTCTAGATAACACCATCATCCCAGGAGCTGAGAGAGGGAGAGGTCCGTTTTGGGTAACACAGCCTGACACTAATCCTTCCTGCAGGTGGATGTAACCCATGTTATTCTTAATCTGGGCCATGGCCTTCCCTAAAATCATACATATGATCTAATCATTTGTTTTAGATAACAGTTGCTCAGCCCTAATCTTGCTTCCATTTGTTCCACTTTGGAGGAAGCAGCCTCAGGCCCTCACTGTACTTCAGCTTTAATTCATACTAAGGTACAACATCAGCCAATCACACCAGTGAGAGCTCACATGAAATTCCAGTAACACCCATATTGCACTGGCTTACCATTGTATTGAATTCACTCTTAGATGACCTTTAAGAAGCTTAGATAGCTGCCCAGCTAATATGTTCAATCTATCACATATTGATTTCACTTCACTTTCAGTATTGATTACACAAGTTTGTGAAGTGGATTTCAGGATTGGTAGTGGAAGGAAAGTGCATGTCATAAAGTCTACAACATAAAAAGGAAACAAGTGCCTTCAAGTGTAGGGTGATGGGTGTGTGTATAAGCTAACTGCAATTTATGGATTTCCTCTTATCAAGCAGCAGTGATATCAGTTTGGCAGAGATTCTGGCGGACTCACGCACTCATAAGTACATATATACAGTCAAACCGACTATTCAAGGCTGGGTGCTTGGGCAGATGAAGGAGGATCTTAATTATGATTATGAAGCAGGTTTACAGGTGTAATTTTGTACATTAAATGAGAAAATAAAACTTGGGTCTAGCTGTTGATAGCAAACATGTGGCTGTGGTTCTTGACAGTTCTGCTCTAAGCTCTGCATCCCTACATATGTACAGCTGATGGCATTAATCATTGAAGGAGCAGGTAAATGTGTGAGGGGGGCAGGGAGGCGTCACGATTGCCACGCAATGCTCTCTCCAAATCTGATGGAAGCCATGTCATGCCACGTCAGACAGCAGAACCCCTAAACACCAACAGCCACCACCTTTGTAAGCCTTGGCTAACACAGACACAGCAAATAGAAGCGAACAGAATATATGGCTGGCGTGCCTTGGAGAGAAAAGAGGGGTAGTTCATTGCATAAATTAACTAGCAGCATTGACCTAGTTTAAACGTGTCCTGCTGTTTGTGAAGAGAAAATCCACACTGAACAGAGACGTTGGCAATTTTACAACCTGCAGGCTGAAGATCATTCTTTCCTTTTGTTTCGTGGTGCCTTTTTTTTTTTTAAGTCGGATCTTCGGAAAATCAGGGAATCCCCATCTGAAAGCCTCTACTGAAAGACAAATTATTGGAGGGAAATCTGTGCTATATGATGCAAATGTGATTCTTTCCACAACGGGCCACTGGTGAATTAGAGCATG